>NW_024401186.1:0-91069 GCF_905171765.1 Bufo bufo
AATGGGGAGAGGATCAGAGAAATATAGAAAAATGTGAAGTAGGGTAAAAAGACAAGATGCATGCGAGAGAGAGGGGCAAGAATGTAAGAGAGGGTGAGAAAACACGAGCACAACAGGAAGTAAAGGGAAGAAAGGGAACGTGAGAGAAGGCGAAGAGTGAGGGAAAACTGGGGAGAGTATAAGAGGTGGATAAAGGTAAGGAGAGGATAATGGTAAAAAAAAAAAGATAGGTTAGGTGAAAGTGAGGAAAGTGCAAACAATAGAAAAAGGGGAGAGGGTGAAAATAATATAGAAAAAGAGAAAGTAGGGTAAAGAGACAAGGGGCATGCAAGAGAGGGGCAAGAGAAGATAAGAATGTAAGAGATGGTAAGAAAAACATGAGCATAGCTGGGAATAAAGGGATGAAAGGGTACATGACAGAAGTGAAAGAGTGGGGGAAAACTAGGGAGAGTGTGAGATACATGACATCAGAGAGAATAAAGAAGCAATATATAAAATGAGAAAGTGAAGGGGCATGAATAAAGGGTTGGATGGGGAGAAAAAGGTAAGGGATAAAGATAGGATGAGAGCGGGAAAGAGAGGGTAAACCTGAAAGGGATAAAGGCAGAAAGGGGATTATGGATAGGGAGAGAGCAGCCGGGGGGCGATCGAAAAATAGAGAAGGGGAAAGAAGGACAAGAAAAAGACATGGGTGAAGGAGAGAGGGGAAGTAGAAGAGCGGGGAAGAAATGTCAGGGGGATGAGAAAGGAAGAAAAGACTAAAGAAGAAAATATGAAGACGAGAAGATAGGATGTGGGAGAGAGAGGAAGAATGAGATTGAGGAATAAAGAGGGAAAGGGAAAGAAGAAGGTAAAAAAAGAGAGGAGGCATGTCAGCGAGAGGGAGAAAAAGGGATGAGAATGGCCGAGAGCATGAAAGAAAAAAAAGCAGAATAAAGAAAAAAAGAGTGAAAGGGAAAAGGCGAGAAGGCAAAAGAAAGTGTGGAGTGGGAACTCTGGGAGAGGGGGTTAGAAAGAGATGGTGATAGAAAAAAAAGGCAATAAAGGGTGAAAGGTGGAGCATAAAGAGGAATGGAAGAGGGCTACATGGGGAGAAAGGGGATAATGCATAAGAAGGGAGTGGGAGGGGGCAAGAGAGAAATTGAAAGAGGGAAACAGGGACCAAAAAAAAAGACATAGGTGAAGGACCGAGCAGGTGAAAGAAAATTAGAGTAAGAGGGGCATGTTGCATGTTAGGGGTGGAGAAAGGGAAAAATAGGTTAATGGTAAAATAATAAACCAAAAAGGGGCAAGGGAGGTTAAGAATGTAAGAGAGGGTAAGGAAACAGCAGCACAAAATAGAGTAAAGGGAAGAAAGGGACCGTGAGAGAAGGGGAAGAGTGAGCGAAAACTGGGAAGAATGTGGGGAGTGGAGAAGGGGAAGGAGAGGATAATGGTTAAAAAAAGATTGGGTAGGTGACAGTGAGGAAAGGGGAAACAATAGAAATGGGGAGAGGATGAGAGAAATATAGAAAAACGTGAAGTAGGCTAAAGAAACAAGATGCATGCAAGAGAGAGGGGCAAGAGAGGACAGGAATGTAAGAGAGGGTGAGAAAACACGAGCACAGCAGGAAGTAAAGAGAAGAAAGGGAACGTGAGAGAAGGTGAAGAGTGAGGGAAAACTGGGGAGAGTATAAGGGGTGGATAAGGGGAAGGAGAGGATAATGGTAAAAAAAAAGATAGGGTAGGTGAAAGCGAGGAAAGGGCAAACAATAGAAAAAGGGGAGAGGGTAAAAAAATAATATAGAAAAGGGGAAAGTAGGGTAAAGAGACAAGGGGAATGCGAGAGAGGGGCAAGGGAGGACAAGAATGTAAGAGAGGGAATTAAAAAATGAGCATAGCTGGAAGTAAAGGGATGAAAGGGTACGTGAGAGAAGTGAAAGAGTGGGGGAAAACTAGGGAGAGGTTGAGATACATGACATCAGAGAGAATAAAGAAGAGAAATATAAAATGAGAAAGTGAAGGGGCATGAATAAAGGGTTGGATGGGGAGAAAAAGTAAGGGATAAAGATAGGATGAGAGCGAGAAAGAGAGGGTAAACCTGAAAGGGACAAAGGCAGAAAGGGGATTATGGATAGGGAGAGAGCAGCCGGCGGGCGATCGAAAAATAGAGTAGGAGAAAGAGGATCAAGAAAAAGACATGGGTGAAGGAGAGAGGGGAAGTAGAAGAGCGGGGAAGAAATGCCAGGGGGATGAAAAAGGAAATAAAGACTAGAGAAGAAAAAATGAAGGCGAGAAGATAGTATGTGGGAGATAGAGGAAAAATGAGATTGAGGAATAAAGAGGGAAAGGGAAAGAAGAAGGTAAAAAAAGAGAGGAGGCATGTCAGCGAGATGAAGAAAAAGGGATGAGAATGGCAGAGAGCCTGAAAGAAGAAAAGGCAGAATAAAGAAAAAATGAGTGAAAGGGAAAAGGAGAGACGCGAAAGGAAGAGTGGAGGGGGAACTTTGGGAGAGGGGGTTAGAAAGAGATTGTGATAGAAAGAAAAAGGCAATAAAGGGTGAAAGGTGGAGCATAAAGAGGAACAGAAGAGGGCTAGATGGTGAGAAAGGGGATAATGGATAAGGAGGGAGTGGGAGGGGGCAAGAGAGAAATTGAAAAGGGGAAACAGGGACAAATAAAAAGACATAGGTGAAGGACCGAGGGGAAGCGGAAGAGCGAGGAAGAAATTTAAGAGGAATGAAAAAGGAAGAAGGGATTTAAGTGAGAAATAATAGGAGTAGAATAAAGGATGGAGGATATTGGTTTGAAGTTGAGGAAAAAAGACAAAGAGAGACTGAGAATGGAAAAAAAGATGGAAAAGAGAAAGGAGGCATGTGAGCGAAATCAGGAATAAGAGATGAGAATGGCGGAAAGTGAAAGAAAAAAAAACTGAGCAGAGATAAAAAGAGTGAAAGTGGGAATGAGAGAAGCGGAAAAGAGAGAGGGGAAGGAGAGCTTTGGGAGATGGGGATAGAGAGAGATGGTGATATAAAGAAGGAAGGACAATGAAATAAAGGGTGAAAAGTAGAGCATAAATAGTAAAAATGAAAGAGGCTAGATGGTGAGAAAAAGAAAGGAATGGGTAGAGAAAGGACACGAGAGAAAGAGTTTGAGGGTGAACATAAGGTTAAAAGAGACCGAAAGTGAAAAATAGATAGAGAGGGACAAGAAGTGTTAGAGAAGAGAAAAGGAGGAGAGAGAATATTAATGGGAAAAATGTGTAGAGTGGGAGAGAATGAGGGGGATTAGAGAGTGGAAAAAGGGAGAAAAAAGAGGGAGAGAGAAGCTGAAAGGGAAGAGGAGGAGGAGAAAGGGTGGGGTAGAGCGGGATAGAGAGGATAGGGTGGTGCTAAACAGCACCCAGGCCCTAACATTCAGCACACTGGCTGAAATGTTTTAAGAAGAACAATGGCCATAACCCAATTTTATGGTCAACAGAACCATAACACAGTTTTCCTAACAAAAATATAAGGGCATTCCTGATAGTAGAAAACAGAGGGTAAAGAAAAACAAACTTCTTTATCTCTGTACCTGATATATGTTTGTGTTATAATAGATGTGTCCAAAATGATATACATATGGTAAGCACATACTGTATATCCACATGTAAAAGGAATATACTTCAGGACTAGAACTCTTGTCTAGCCTGATTATTATCAGTAATTAATATAAATATTAATTACCTGTCTTATCATTCTTTTCTCGCAGTTGACCATGGTCTCACGGGGCATCAGTCACCTATAAAAAGTCAAAGGCGTGATAATATGTTCCTTTTACATGCTATAGACACTAATATATATAACACATGCTAGGGGCCTACTGACCTATCTCAGGCTTAATGTAAATATAATGCGAGAGGGGGTAAGAGAGAGGCAAATTGGGAGATATAGGATCAGAAAGAGATGGCTAAAAGGAGAGAATGAAAATGAGAGATAGAAGAGAAGATTGGTCTAAGTTGGGGATAGAAGAAAAAAGAGAGTAGGAGAGGTTGAAAGTGAGGTACAGTTAGGCAGACTAGGATGAGAAAAGAAACTTAACGGGCAATCAAAAAAACTGAGATTAATAAAATATAGGGAGAGGTGTAGAAAGACAGGGATAGGGAAGGAAATAGAAGAAAAATATAAAAGTGAACGGTCAAGAGAAAGAAAGGGGTTTGGGGGAGAGAGGGTCAAAAAAGAGCAGGTGAGAGAAAATTTGAGTAAGAGGGGCAAGGAGCATGTTATGGGTGGATAAAGGGAAAAATAGGTTCATTGTAAAACAATAAACCAAAAAGGGGCAAGGGAGGACAAGAATGTAAAAGAGGGTGAGCAAACAGCAGCACAAAATAGAGCAAAAGGAAGAAAGGGACCGTGAGAGAAGGGGAAGAGTGAGCAAAAACTGGGAAAAATGTGAGGAGTGGAGAAGGGGAAGGAGAGGATAATGGTTAAAAAAAGATTGGGTAGGTAACAGTGAGGAAAGGGGAAACAATAGAAAATGGGGAGAGGATGAGAGAAATATAGAAAAATGTGAAGTAGGGTAAAAAGACAAGATGCATGCGAGAGAGAGGGGCAAGAATGTAAGAGAGGGTGAGAAAACACGAGCACAACAGGAAGTAAAGGGAAGAAAGGGAACGTGAGAGAAGGCGAAGAGTGAGGGAAAACTGGGGAGAGTATAAGAGGTGGATAAAGGTAAGGAGAGGATAATGGTAAAAAAAAAAGATAGGGTAGGTGAAAGTGAGGAAAGTGCAAACAATAGAAAAAGGGGAGAGGGTGAAAATAATATAGAAAAAGAGAAAGTAGGGTAAAGAGACAAGGGGCATGCAAGAGAGGGGCAAGAGAAGATAAGAATGTAAGAGATGGTAAGAAAAACATGAGCATAGCTGGGAATAAAGGGATGAAAGGGTACATGACAGAAGTAAAAGAGTGGGGGAAAACTAGGGAGAGTGTGAGATACATGACATCAGAGAGAATAAAGAAGCAATATATAAAATGAGAAAGTGAAGGGGCATGAATAAAGGGTTGGATGGGGAGAAAAAGGTAAGGGATAAAGATAGGATGAGAGCGGGAAAGAGAGGGTAAACCTGAAAGGGATAAAGGCAGAAAGGGGATTATGGATAGGGAGAGAGCAGCCGGGGGGCGATCGAAAAATAGAGAAGGGGAAAGAAGGACAAGAAAAAGACATGGGTGAAGGAGAGAGGGGAAGTAGAAGAGCGGGGAAGAAGTGTCAGGGGGATGAGAAAGGAAGAAAAGACTAAAGAAGAAAATATGAAGACGAGAAGATAGGATGTGGGAGAGAGAGGAAGAATGAGATTGAGGAATAAAGAGGGAAAGGGAAAGAAGAAGGTAAAAAAAGAGAGGAGGCATGTCAGCGAGAGGGAGAAAAAGGGATGAGAATGGCCGAGAGCATGAAAGAAAAAAAAGCAGAATAAAGAAAAAAAGAGTGAAAGGGAAAAGGCGAGAAGGCAAAAGGAAGTGTGGAGTGGGAACTCTGGGAGAGGGGGTTAGAAAGAGATGGTGATAGAAAAAAAAAGGCAATAAAGGGTGAAAGGTGGAGCATAAAGAGGAATGGAAGAGGGCTACATGGGGAGAAAGGGGATAATGCATAAGAAGGGAGTGGGAGGGGGCAAGAGAGAAATTGAAAGAGGGAAACAGGGACCAAAAAAAAAGACATAGGTGAAGGACCGAGCAGGTGAAAGAAAATTAGAGTAAGAGGGGCATGTTGCATGTTAGGGGTGGAGAAAGGGAAAAATAGGTTAATGGTAAAATAATAAACCAAAAAGGGGCAAGGGAGGTTAAGAATGTAAGAGAGGGTAAGGAAACAGCAGCACAAAATAGAGTAAAGGGAAGAAAGGGACCGTGAGAGAAGGGGAAGAGTGAGCGAAAACTGGGAAGAATGTGGGGAGTGGAGAAGGGGAAGGAGAGGATAATGGTTAAAAAAATATTGGGTAGGTGACAGTGAGGAAAGGGGAAACAATAGAAATGGGGAGAGGATGAGAGAAATATAGAAAAAGGTGAAGTAGGCTAAAGAGACAAGATGCATGCAAGAGAGAGGGGCAAGAGAGGACAGGAATGTAAGAGAGGGTGAGAAAACACGAGCACAGCAGGAAGTAAAGAGAAGAAAGGGAACGTGAGAGAAGGTGAAGAGTGAGGGAAAACTGGGGAGAGTATAAGGGGTGGATAAGGGGAAGGAGAGGATAATGGTAAAAAAAAAGATAGGGTAGGTGAAAGCGAGGAAAGGGCAAACAATAGAAAAAGGGGAGAGGGTAAAAAAATAATATAGAAAAGGGGAAAGTAGGGTAAAGAGACAAGGGGAATGCGAGAGAGGGGCAAGGGAGGACAAGAATGTAAGAGAGGGAATTAAAAAATGAGCATAGCTGGAAGTAAAGGGATGAAAGGGTACGTGAGAGAAGTGAAAGAGTGGGGGAAAACTAGGGAGAGGTTGAGATACATGACATCAGAGAGAATAAAGAAGAGAAATATAAAATGAGAAAGTGAAGGGGCATGAATAAAGGGTTGGATGGGGAGAAAAAGTAAGGGATAAAGATAGGATGAGAGCGAGAAACAGAGGGTAAACCTGAAAGGGACAAAGGCAGAAAGGGGATTATGGATAGGGAGAGAGCAGCCGGCGGGCGATCGAAAAATAGAGTAGGAGAAAGAGGATCAAGAAAAAGACATGGGTGAAGGAGAGAGGGGAAGTAGAAGAGCGGGGAAGAAATGCCAGGGGGATGAAAAAGGAAATAAAGACTAGAGAAGAAAAAATGAAGGCGAGAAGATAGTATGTGGGAGATAGAGGAAAAATGAGATTGAGGAATAAAGAGGGAAAGGGAAATAAGAAGGTAAAAAAATAGAGGAGGCATGTCAGCGAGATGAAGAAAAAGGGATGAGAAAGGCAGAGAGCCTGAAAGAAGAAAAGGCAGAATAAAGAAAAAATGAGTGAAAGGGAAAAGGAGAGACGCGAAAGGAAGAGTGGAGGGGGAACTTTGGGAGAGGGGGTTAGAAAGAGATTGTGATAGAAAGAAAAAGGCAATAAAGGGTGAAAGGTGGAGCATAAAGAGGAACAGAAGAGGGCTAGATGGTGAGAAAGGGGATAATGGATAAGGAGGGAGTGGGAGGGGGCAAGAGAGAAATTGAAAAGGGGAAACAGGGACAAATAAAAAGACATAGGTGAAGGACCGAGGGGAAGCGGAAGAGCGAGGAAGAAATTTAAGAGGAATGAAAAAGGAAGAAGGGATTTAAGTGAGAAATAATAGGAGTAGAATAAAGGATGGAGGATATTGGTTTGAAGTTGAGGAAAAAAGACAAAGAGAGACTGAGAATGGAAAAAAAGATGGAAAAGAGAAAGGAGGCATGTGAGCGTAATCAGGAATAAGAGATGGGAATGGCGGAAAGTGAAAGAAAAAAAAACTGAGCAGAGATAAAAAGAGTGAAAGTGGGAATGAGAGAAGCAGAAAAGAGAGAGGGGAAGGAGAGCTTTGGGAGATGGGGATAGAGAGAGATGGTGATATAAAGAAGGAAGGACAATGAAATAAAGGGTGAAAAGTAGAGCATAAATAGTAAAAATGAAAGAAGGCTAGATGGTGAGAAAAAGAAAGGAATGGGTAGAGAAAGGACAAGAGAGAAAGAGTTTGAGGGTGAACATAAGGTTAAAAGAGACCGAAAGTGAAAAATAGATAGAGAGGGACAAGAAGTGTTAGAGAAGAGAAAAGGAGGAGAGAGAATATTAATGGGAAAAATGTGTAGAGTGGGAGAGAATGAGGGGGATTAGAGAGTGGAAAAAGGGAGAAAAAAGAGGGAGAGAGAAGCTGAAAGGGAAGAGGAGGAGGAGAAAGGGTGGGGTAGAGCGGGATAGAGAGGATAGGGTGGTGCTAAACAGCACCCAGGCCCTGACATTCAGCACACTGGCTGAAATGTTTTAAGAAGAACAATGGCCATAACCCAATTTTATGGTCAACAGAACCATAACACAGTTTTCCTAACAAAAATATAAGGGCATTCCTGATAGTAGAAAACAGAGGGTAAAGAAAAACAAACTTCTTTATCTCTGTACCTGAGATATGTTTGTGTTATAATAGAAGTGTCCAAAATGATATACATATGGTAAGCACATACTGTATATCCACATGTAAAAGGAATATACTTCAGGACTAGAACTCTTGTCTAGCCTGATTATTATCAGTAATTAATATAAATATTAATTACCTGTCTTATCATTCTTTTCTCGCAGTTGACCATCGTCTCACGGGGCATCAGTCACCTATAAAAAGTCAAAGGCGTGATAATATGTTCCTTTTACATGCTATAGACACTAATATATATAACACATGCTAGGGGCCTACTGACCTATCTCAGGCTTAATGTAAATATAATGCGAGAGGGGGTAAGAGAGAGGCAAATTGGGAGATATAGGATCAGAAAGAGATGGCTAAAAGGAGAGAATGAAAATGAGAGATAGAAGAGAAGATTGGTCTAAGTTGGGGATAGAAGAAAAAAGAGAGTAGGAGAGGTTGAAAGTGAGGTACAGTTAGGCAGACTAGGATGAGAAAAGAAACTTAACGGGCAATCAAAAAAACTGAGATTAATAAAATATAGGGAGAGGTGTAGAAAGACAGGGATAGGGAAGGAAATAGAAGAAAAATATAAAAGTGAACGGTCAAGAGAAAGAAAGGGGTTTGGGGGAGAGAGGGTCAAAAAAGAGCAGGTGAGAGAAAATTTGAGTAAGAGGGGCAAGGAGCATGTTATGGGTGGATAAAGGGAAAAATAGGTTCATTGTAATACAATAAACCAAAAAGGGGCAAGGGAGGACAAGAATGTAAAAGAGGGTGAGCAAACAGCAGCACAAAATAGAGCAAAAGGAAGAAAGGGACCGTGAGAGAAGGGGAAGAGTGAGCAAAAACTGGGAAAAATGTGAGGAGTGGAGAAGGGGAAGGAGAGGATAATGGTTAAAAAAAGATTGGGTAGGTGACAGTGAGGAAAGGGGAAACAATAGAAAATGGGGAGAGGATGAGAGAAATATAGAAAAAGGTGAAGTAGGGTAAAAAGACAAGATGCATGCGAGAGAGAGGGGCAAGAATGTAAGAGAGGGTGAGAAAACACGAGCACAACAGGAAGTAAAGGGAAGAAAGGGAACGTGAGAGAAGGCGAAGAGTGAGGGAAAACTGGGGAGAGTATAAGAGGTGGATAAGGGTAAGGAGAGGATAATGGTAAAAAAAAAAGATAGGGTAGGTGAAAGTGAGGAAAGTGCAAACAATAAAAAAAGGGGAGAGGGTGAAAATAATATAGAAAAAGAGAAAGTAGGGTAAAGAGACAAGGGGCATGCAAGAGAGGGGCAAGAGAAGATAAGAATGTAAGAGATGGTAAGAAAAACATGAGCATAGCTGGGAATAAAGGGATGAAAGGGTACATGACAGAAGTAAAAGAGTGGGGGAAAACTAGGGAGAGTGTGAGATACATGACATCAGAGAGAATAAAGAAGCAATATATAAAATGAGAAAGTGAAGGGGCATGAATAAAGGGTTGGATGGGGAGAAAAAGGTAAGGGATAAAGATAGGATGAGAGCGGGAAAGAGAGGGTAAACCTGAAAGGGATAAAGGCAGAAAGGGGATTATGGATAGGGAGAGAGCAGCCGGGGGGCGATCGAAAAATAGAGAAGGGGAAAGAAGGACAAGAAAAAGACATGGGTGAAGGAGAGAGGGGAAGTAGAAGAGCGGGGAAGAAGTGTCAGGGGGATGAGAAAGGAAGAAAAGACTAAAGAAGAAAATATGAAGACGAGAAGATAGGATGTGGGAGAGAGAGGAAGAATGAGATTGAGGAATAAAGAGGGAAAGGGAAAGAAGAAGGTAAAAAAAGAGAGGAGGCATGTCAGCGAGAGGGAGAAAAAGGGATGAGAATGGCCGAGAGCATGAAAGAAAAAAAAGCAGAATAAAGAAAAAAAGAGTGAAAGGGAAAAGGCGAGAAGGCAAAAGGAAGTGTGGAGTGGGAACTCTGGGAGAGGGGGTTAGAAAGAGATGGTGATAGAAAAAAAAAGGCAATAAAGGGTGAAAGGTGGAGCATAAAGAGGAATGGAAGAGGGCTACATGGGGAGAAAGGGGATAATGCATAAGAAGGGAGTGGGAGGGGGCAAGAGAGAAATTGAAAGAGGGAAACAGGGACCAAAAAAAAAGACATAGGTGAAGGACCGAGCAGGTGAAAGAAAATTAGAGTAAGAGGGGCATGTTGCATGTTAGGGGTGGAGAAAGGGAAAAATAGGTTAATGGTAAAATAATAAACCAAAAAGGGGCAAGGGAGGTTAAGAATGTAAGAGAGGGTAAGGAAACAGCAGCACAAAATAGAGTAAAGGGAAGAAAGGGACCGTGAGAGAAGGGGAAGAGTGAGCGAAAACTGGGAAGAATGTGGGGAGTGGAGAAGGGGAAGGAGAGGATAATGGTTAAAAAAATATTGGGTAGGTGACAGTGAGGAAAGGGGAAACAATAGAAATGGGGAGAGGATGAGAGAAATATAGAAAAAGGTGAAGTAGGCTAAAGAGACAAGATGCATGCAAGAGAGAGGGGCAAGAGAGGACAGGAATGTAAGAGAGGGTGAGAAAACACGAGCACAGCAGGAAGTAAAGAGAAGAAAGGGAACGTGAGAGAAGGTGAAGAGTGAGGGAAAACTGGGGAGAGTATAAGGGGTGGATAAGGGGAAGGAGAGGATAATGGTAAAAAAAAAGATAGGGTAGGTGAAAGCGAGGAAAGGGCAAACAATAGAAAAAGGGGAGAGGGTAAAAAAATAATATAGAAAAGGGGAAAGTAGGGTAAAGAGACAAGGGGAATGCGAGAGAGGGGCAAGGGAGGACAAGAATGTAAGAGAGGGAATTAAAAAATGAGCATAGCTGGAAGTAAAGGGATGAAAGGGTACGTGAGAGAAGTGAAAGAGTGGGGGAAAACTAGGGAGAGGTTGAGATACATGACATCAGAGAGAATAAAGAAGAGAAATATAAAATGAGAAAGTGAAGGGGCATGAATAAAGGGTTGGATGGGGAGAAAAAGTAAGGGATAAAGATAGGATGAGAGCGAGAAACAGAGGGTAAACCTGAAAGGGACAAAGGCAGAAAGGGGATTATGGATAGGGAGAGAGCAGCCGGCGGGCGATCGAAAAATAGAGTAGGAGAAAGAGGATCAAGAAAAAGACATGGGTGAAGGAGAGAGGGGAAGTAGAAGAGCGGGGAAGAAATGCCAGGGGGATGAAAAAGGAAATAAAGACTAGAGAAGAAAAAATGAAGGCGAGAAGATAGTATGTGGGAGATAGAGGAAAAATGAGATTGAGGAATAAAGAGGGAAAGGGAAAGAAGAAGGTAAAAAAATAGAGGAGGCATGTCAGCGAGATGAAGAAAAAGGGATGAGAAAGGCAGAGAGCCTGAAAGAAGAAAAGGCAGAATAAAGAAAAAATGAGTGAAAGGGAAAAGGAGAGACGCGAAAGGAAGAGTGGAGGGGGAACTTTGGGAGAGGGGGTTAGAAAGAGATTGTGATAGAAAGAAAAAGGCAATAAAGGGTGAAAGGTGGAGCATAAAGAGGAACAGAAGAGGGCTAGATGGTGAGAAAGGGGATAATGGATAAGGAGGGAGTGGGAGGGGGCAAGAGAGAAATTGAAAAGGGGAAACAGGGACAAATAAAAAGACATAGGTGAAGGACCGAGGGGAAGCGGAAGAGCGAGGAAGAAATTTAAGAGGAATGAAAAAGGAAGAAGGGATTTAAGTGAGAAATAATAGGAGTAGAATAAAGGATGGAGGATATTGGTTTGAAGTTGAGGAAAAAAGACAAAGAGAGACTGAGAATGGAAAAAAAGATGGAAAAGAGAAAGGAGGCATGTGAGCGTAATCAGGAATAAGAGATGGGAATGGCGGAAAGTGAAAGAAAAAAAAACTGAGCAGAGATAAAAAGAGTGAAAGTGGGAATGAGAGAAGCAGAAAAGAGAGAGGGGAAGGAGAGCTTTGGGAGATGGGGATAGAGAGAGATGGTGATATAAAGAAGGAAGGACAATGAAATAAAGGGTGAAAAGTAGAGCATAAATAGTAAAAATGAAAGAAGGCTAGATGGTGAGAAAAAGAAAGGAATGGGTAGAGAAAGGACAAGAGAGAAAGAGTTTGAGGGTGAACATAAGGTTAAAAGAGACCGAAAGTGAAAAATAGATAGAGAGGGACAAGAAGTGTTAGAGAAGAGAAAAGGAGGAGAGAGAATATTAATGGGAAAAATGTGTAGAGTGGGAGAGAATGAGGGGGATTACAGAGTGGAAAAAGGGAGAAAAAAGAGGGAGAGAGAAGCTGAAAGGGAAGAGGAGGAGGAGAAAGGGTGGGGTAGAGCGGGATAGAGAGGATAGGGTGGTGCTAAACAGCACCCAGGCCCTAACATTCAGCACACTGGCTGAAATGTTTTAAGAAGAACAATGGCCATAACCCAATTTTATGGTCAACAGAACCATAACACAGTTTTCCTAACAAAAATATAAGGGCATTCCTGATAGTAGAAAACAGAGGGTAAAGAAAAACAAACTTCTTTATCTCTGTACCTGAGATATGTTTGTGTTATAATAGAAGTGTCCAAAATGATATACATATGGTAAGCACATACTGTATATCCACATGTAAAAGGAATATACTTCAGGACTAGAACTCTTGTCTAGCCTGATTATTATCAGTAATTAATATAAATATTAATTACCTGTCTTATCATTCTTTTCTCGCAGTTGACCATCGTCTCACGGGGCATCAGTCACCTATAAAAAGTCAAAGGCGTGATAATATGTTCCTTTTACATGCTATAGACACTAATATATATAACACATGCTAGGGGCCTACTGACCTATCTCAGGCTTAATGTAAATATAATGCGAGAGGGGGTAAGAGAGAGGCAAATTGGGAGATATAGGATCAGAAAGAGATGGCTAAAAGGAGAGAATGAAAATGAGAGATAGAAGAGAAGATTGGTCTAAGTTGGGGATAGAAGAAAAAAGAGAGTAGGAGAGGTTGAAAGTGAGGTACAGTTAGGCAGACTAGGATGAGAAAAGAAACTTAACGGGCAATCAAAAAAACTGAGATTAATAAAATATAGGGAGAGGTGTAGAAAGACAGGGATAGGGAAGGAAATAGAAGAAAAATATAAAAGTGAACGGTCAAGAGAAAGAAAGGGGTTTGGGGGAGAGAGGGTCAAAAAAGAGCAGGTGAGAGAAAATTTGAGTAAGAGGGGCAAGGAGCATGTTATGGGTGGATAAAGGGAAAAATAGGTTCATTGTAAAACAATAAACCAAAAAGGGGCAAGGGAGGACAAGAATGTAAAAGAGGGTGAGCAAACAGCAGCACAAAATAGAGCAAAAGGAAGAAAGGGACCGTGAGAGAAGGGGAAGAGTGAGCAAAAACTGGGAAAAATGTGAGGAGTGGAGAAGGGGAAGGAGAGGATAATGGTTAAAAAAAAGATTGGGTAGGTGACAGTGAGGAAAGGGGAAACAATAGAAAATGGGGAGAGGATGAGATAAATATAGAAAAAGGTGAAGTAGGGTAAAAAGACAAGATGCATGCGAGAGAGAGGGGCAAGAATGTAAGAGAGGGTGAGAAAACACGAGCACAACAGGAAGTAAAGGGAAGAAAGGGAACGTGAGAGAAGGCGAAGAGTGAGGGAAAACTGGGGAGAGTATAAGAGGTGGATAAGGGTAAGGAGAGGATAATGGTAAAAAAAAAAGATAGGGTAGGTGAAAGTGAGGAAAGTGCAAACAATAGAAAAAGGGGAGAGGGTGAAAATAATACAGAAAAAGAGAAAGTAGGGTAAAGAGACAAGGGGCATGCAAGAGAGGGGCAAGAGAAGATAAGAATGTAAGAGATGGTGAGAAAAACATGAGCATAGCTGGGAATAAAGGGATGAAAGGGTACATGACAGAAGTGAAAGAGTGGGGGAAAACTAGGGAGAGTGTGAGATACATGACATCAGAGAGAATAAAGAAGCAATATATAAAATGAGAAAGTGAAGGGGCATGAATAAAGGGTTGGATGGGGAGAAAAAGGTAAGGGATAAAGATAGGATGAGAGCGGGAAAGAGAGGGTAAACCTGAAAGGGATAAAGGCAGAAAGGGGATTATGGATAGGGAGAGAGCAGCCGGGGGGGCGATCGAAAAATAGAGAAGGGGAAAGAAGGACAAGAAAAAGACATGGGTGAAGGAGAGAGGGGAAGTAGAAGAGCGGGGAAGAAATGCCAGGGGGATGAAAAAGGAAATAAAGACTAGAGAAGAAAAAATGAAGGCGAGAAGATAGTATGTGGGAGATAGAGGAAAAATGAGATTGAGGAATAAAGAGGGAAAGGGAAAGAAGAAGGTAAAAAAAGAGAGGAGGCATGTCAGCGAGATGAAGAAAAAGGGATGAGAATGGCCGAGAGCCTGAAAGAAGAAAAGGCAGAATAAAGAAAAAATGAGTGAAAGGGAAAAGGAGAGACGCGAAAGGAAGAGTGGAGGGGGAACTTTGGGAGAGGGGGTTAGAAAGAGATTGTGATAGAAAGAAAAAGGCAATAAAGGGTGAAAGGTGGAGCATAAAGAGGAACAGAAGAGGGCTAGATGGTGAGAAAGGGGATAATGGATAAGGAGGGAGTGGGAGGGGGCAAGAGAGAAATTGAAAGAGGGAAACAGGGACAAATAAAAAGACATAGGTGAAGGACCGAGGGGAAGCGGAAGAGCGAGGAAGAAATTTAAGAGGAATGAAAAAGGAAGAAGGGATTCAAGTGAGAAATAATAGGAGTAGAATAAAGGATGGAGGATATTGGTTTGAAGTTGAGGAAAAAAGACAAAGAGAGACTGAGAATGGAAAAAAAGATGGAAAAGAGAAAGGAGGCATGTGAGCGAAATCGGGAATAAGAGATGAGAATGGCGGAAAGTGAAAGAAAAAAAAACTGAGCAGAGATAAAAAGAGTGAAAGTGGGAATGAGAGTAGCGGAAAAGAGAGAGGGGAAGGAGAGCTTTGGGAGATGGGGATAGAGAGAGATGGTGATATAAAGAAGGAAGGACAATGAAATAAAGGGTGAAAAGTAGAGCATAAATAGTAAAAATGAAAGAGGGCTAGATGGTGAGAAAAAGAAAGGAATGGGTAGAGAAAGGACAAGAGAGAAAGAGTTTGAGGGTGAACATAAGGTTAAAAGAGACCGAAAGTGAAAAATAGATAGAGAGGGACAAGAAGTGTTAGAGAAGAGAAAAGGAGGAGAGAGAATATTAATGGGAAAAATGTGTAGAGTGGGAGAGAATGAGGGGGATTAGAGAGTGGAAAAAGGGAGAAAAAAGAGGGAGAGAGAAGCTGAAAGGGAAGAGGAGGAGGAGAAAGGGTGGGGTAGAGCGGGATAGAGAGGATAGGGTGGTGCTAAACAGCACCCAGGCCCTGACATTCAGCACACTGGCTGAAATGTTTTAAGAAGAACAATGGCCATAACCCAATTTTATGGTCAACAGAACCATAACACAGTTTTCCTAACAAAAATATAAGGGCATTCCTGATAGTAGAAAACAGAGGGTAAAGAAAAACAAACTTCTTTATCTCTGTACCTGAGATATGTTTGTGTTATAATAAAAGTGTCCAAAATGATATACATATGGTAAGCACATACTGTATATCCACATGTAAAAGGAATATACTTCAGGACTAGAACTCTTGTCTAGCCTGATTATTATCAGTAATTAATATAAATATTAATTACCTGTCTTATCATTCTTTTCTCGCAGTTGACCATCGTCTCACGGGGCATCAGTCACCTATAAAAAGTCAAAGGCGTGATAATATGTTCCTTTTACATGCTATAGACACTAATATATATAACACATGCTAGGGGCCTACTGACCAATCTCAGGCTTAATGTAAATATAATGCGAGAGGGGGTAAGAGAGAGGCAAATTGGGAGATATAGGATCAGAAAGAGATGGCTAAAAGGAGAGAATGAAAGTGAGAGATAGAAGAGAAGATTGGTCTAAGTTGGGGATAGAAGAAAAAAGAGAGTAGGAGAGGTTGAAAGTGAGGTACAGTTAGGCAGACTAGGATGAGAAAAGAAACTTAACGGGCAATCAAAAAAACTGAGATTAATAAAATATTGGGAGAGGTGTAGAAAGACAGGGATAGGGAAGGAAATAGAAGAAAAATATAAAAGTGAACGGTCAAGAGAAAGAAAGGGTTTTGGGGGAGAGAGGGTCAAAAAAGAGCAGGTGAGAGAAAATTTGAGTAAGAGGGGCAAGGAGCATGTTATGGGTGGATAAAGGGAAAAATAGGTTCATTGTAAAACAATAAACCAAAAAGGGGCAAGCGAGGACAAGAATGTAAAAGAGGGTGAGCAAACAGCAGCACAAAATAGAGCAAAAGGAAGAAAGGGACCGTGAGAGAAGGGGAAGAGTGAGCAAAAACTGGGAAAAATGTGAGGAGTGGAGAAGGGGAAGGAGAGGATAATGGTTTAAAAAAAGATTGGGTAGGTGACAGTGAGGAAAGGGGAAACAATAGAAAATGGGGAGAGGATGAGAGAAATATAGAAAAAGGTGAAGTAGGGTAAAAAGACAAGATGCATGCGAGAGAGAGGGGCAAGAATGTAAGAGAGGGTGAGAAAACACGAGCACAACAGGAAGTAAAGGGAAGAAAGGGAACGTGAGAGAAGGCGAAGAGTGAGGGAAAACTGGGGAGAGTATAAGAGGTGGATAAGGGTAAGGAGAGGATAATGGTAAAAAAAAAAAGATAGGGTAGGTGAAAGTGAGGAAAGTGCAAACAATAGAAAAAGGGGAGAGGGTGAAAATAATATAGAAAAAGAGAAAGTAGGGTAAAGAGACAAGGGGCATGCAAGAGAGGGGCAAGAGAAGATAAGAATGTAAGAGATGGTGAGAAAAACATGAGCATAGCTGGGAATAAAGGGATGAAAGGGTACATGACAGAAGTGAAAGAATGGGGGAAAACTAGGGAGAGTGTGAGATACATGACATCAGAGAGAATAAAGAAGCAATATATAAAATGAGAAAGAGAAGGGGCATGAATAAAGGGTTGGATGGGGAGAAAAAGGTAAGGGATAAAGATAGGATGAGAGCGGGAAAGAGAGGGTAAACCTGAAAGGGATAAAGGCAGAAAGGGGATTATGGATAGGGAGAGAGCAGCCGGGGGGCGATCGAAAAATAGAGAAGGGGAAAGAAGGACAAGAAAAAGACATGGGTGAAGGAGAGAGGGGAAGTAGAAGAGCGGGGAAGAAATGTCAGGGGGATGAGAAAGGAAGAAAAGACTAAAGAAGAAAATATGAAGACGAGAAGATAGGATGTGGGAGAGAGAGGAAGAATGAGATTGAGGAATAAAGAGGGAAAGGGAAAGAAGAAGGTAAAAAAAGAGAGGAGGCATGTCAGCGAGAGGGAGAAAAAGGGATGAGAATGGCCGAGAGCATGAAAGAAAAAAAAGCAGAATAAAGAAAAAAAGAGTGAAAGGGAAAAGGCGAGAAGGCAAAAGGAAGTGTGGAGTGGGAACTCTGGGAGAGGGGGTTAGAAAGAGATGGTGATAGAAAAAAAAAGGCAATAAAGGGTGAAAGGTGGAGCATAAAGAGGAATGGAAGAGGGCTACATAGGGAGAAAGGGGATAATGCATAAGAAGGGAGTGGGAGGGGGCAAGAGAGAAATTGAAAGAGGGAAACAGGGTTCCAAAAAAAAAGACATAGGTGAAGGACCGAGCAGGTGAAAGAAAATTAGAGAAAGAGGGGCATGTTGCATGTTAGGGGTGGAGAAAGGGAAAAATAGGTTAATGGTAAAATAATAAATCAAAAAGGGGCAAGGGAGGTTAAGAATGTAAGAGAGGGTAAGGAAACAGCAGCACAAAATAGAGTAAAGGGAAGAAAGGGACCGTGAGAGAAGGGGAAGAGTGAGCGAAAACTGAGAAGAATGTGGGGAGTGGAGAAGGGGAAGGAGAGGATAATGGTTAAAAAAAGATTGGGTAGGTGACAGTGAGGAAAGGGGAAACAATAGAAATGGGGAGAGGATGAGAGAAATATAGAAAAAGGTGAAGTAGGCTAAAGAGACAAGATGCATGCAAGAGAGAGGGGCAAGAGAGGACAGGAATGTAAGAGAGGGTGAGAAAACACGAGCACAGCAGGAAGTAAAGAGAAGAAAGGGAACGTGAGAGAAGGTGAAGAGTGAGGGAAAACTGGGGAGAGTATAAGGGGTGGATAAGGGGAAGGAGAGGATAATGGTAAAAAAAAAGATAGGGTAGGTGAAAGCGAGGAAAGGGCAAACAATAGAAAAAGGGGAGAGGGTAAAAAAATAATATAGAAAAGGGGAAAGTAGGGTAAAGAGACAAGGGGAATGCGAGAGAGGGGCAAGGGAGGACAAGAATGTAAGAGAGGGAATTAAAAAATGAGCATAGCTGGAAGTAAAGGGATGAAAGGGTACGTGAGAGAAGTGAAAGAGTGGGGGAAAACTAGGGAGAGGTTGAGATACATGACATCAGAGAGAATAAAGAAGAGAAATATAAAATGAGAAAGTGAAGGGGCATGAATAAAGGGTTGGATGGGGAGAAAAAGTAAGGGATAAAGATAGGATGAGAGCGAGAAAGAGAGGGTAAACCTGAAAGGGACAAAGGCAGAAAGGGGATTATGGATAGGGAGAGAGCAGCCGGCGGGCGATCGAAAAATAGAGTAGGAGAAAGAGGATCAAGAAAAAGACATGGGTGAAGGGGAGAGGGGAAGTAGAAGAGCGGGGAAGAAATGCCAGGGGGATGAAAAAGGAAATAAAGACTAGAGAAGAAAAAATGAAGGCGAGAAGATAGTATGTGGGAGATAGAGGAAAAATGAGATTGAGGAATAAAGAGGGAAAGGGAAAGAAGAAGGTAAAAAAAGAGAGGAGGCATGTCAGCGAGAGGGAGAAAAAGGGATGTGAATATGTTTCTGCTATATGCTACAGGCACTAATATTTATAACAGGCTAGGGGCATAACTATATATCTCAGGGCTCATTTAAAAATATGGGGTGAGAGAGCAACAAATTGAGAAGGGAAGAAGGAAAGTGGAATAAAATATGGGAGGGGCATTAGAGAAAGGGGATTAACCCCTTCACCCATAATTACGTAGCTGTGCGTTGTTATGCTAAAGAGTTGTATGGAGCAGACTGCTGCACTGAGCCTGCTCCATAAACCACGAGTGCTGGCTGTATAAAACAGTGCAGCTAAAATGACAAGGATAGGCGATAATGCCAAACCTCGTCATTTAAACGCTTAGATGCTGTGTTTAATAGAGATAGCAGCATATGTGTGGTTAGTAAGAGGGAGGGGGCTCCCTCGACCATCTGATTTAAGCTCCTGCTGCGAAATCACTGAGCTCCATATAGTTACCATGACAGCCCTCGACCTTCAGAAAGGGTTTTCGGGCTGTCATGGTTAACTGCCTGTAAAACGGTGCACGAGGCACAGTATAGCAGGCAGAGTAGCATAATCTCATTGACTACATTAGTGGGAGAGGGAAATTAGAGAGGGGTGGTATTAACCCCTTCTATCATAAATACGTTAATTTTTCTAATTATAAGTAAGGGGCAGTACAGAGCAGGTTACTACGCTAAGCCCACTCTATACACGACGGGTGCTTGCTGTATATTACAGCCCAGCCAAAATAACCAGGATCTGCAACCATGTCAAACCCGGTCATTTAATCTCTCAGATGCCACATTTAATAGAGATAGCTGCATATGTGGGGTTAGGCAAAGGGAGTGAGGGAGCTCCCTCTGCATTCTGTTCCAAGCCTTAGCAGCGAAATCACGAAGATCCAATCAGTTACCATGACAGCCCTGGTCCTTCAGAAAGGGTCTTCGGGCTGTCATGGTAAACCGCCTGTAAAACCGTGCAGAAGGCACAGCTCATCAGGCACAGTGTCATAACTTCATTGACCACAATAATGGGAGAGGGGGATTAGAGAGGGGAGATTAATCCATTCACGCTTAATCATATACATGTATGTTTCAATACGTAATGGGTTATAAGGAGCAGAATACTGCGCTGAGCCCTCTCCATACACGACAGCAGCTGGCTGTATAATACAGCACAGTTACAATTACCAGGATGGGCAATGGTGCCAAACCCTGTCATTCTACTGCTCATTGCACCGTTTAATTGAGATAGCTCCATATGTTGGGTTATGCAGAGGAAGAAGGCTCCTTCTGCCTTCCGATCCAAATCCCGGTAGCGAAATCAGGGATCTCCAACTAGTTACCACCTCAGCCCTCGGCCTTCTGAAGGGCTTTGGGCTGTCTTGGTTAAATGCCTGTAAAACCGTGCACAAGGCACAGCATATCAGACAGAGTGTCATACTCTCATTTACCACAATAGTGGCATAGGGGGATTAGGTAGGAGGGATTCACCCTTTTAAATCATAATTACGTACATGTACTGTATTATGCATAAGTGGTTGCATCAAGCAGGCTGCTGCTCTGAGCTAACTCCAAACACGTTAGGTTTCGACTTTATAACACAGCCCACACCTGACCACGATTATCAGGATTTGCCAAGACGCCCAACCTGGTCCTTAAACTGCTTACATGCCACGTTCAATAATTATTAAGGTATTTGTGTTGAGGTAGGGGGCTCCCTCTGAATTTCGATCCGAGACGCTGCATCAAAAAAAAATGCGGGCTCCAGTCGGTAACCTTGACCGCCCTCTGCCTTCTGAAAGTTCTTTAGGTTGTCATGGTCAACCACCTATAAAGCTCTACACAAGGCACAGCTCAGCGGGGAGCATGTCAGAAATTCATGGACCACAATAGTGCTCTATTATGGTCTATGTGACAAGCGATCAGAAGGTCGCAGACACTAGCTCTTTACGGGGCCTACATTAATTATGTAAAAATAATCGACGAAAACGCAACTTGTACCACAAAAAATAAGCCCTTATATGGCTATGTAAACGGAACATTTTAAAAGTTATTGCATTTGGAATATGGGGAGGAAAAAATAAAACCCAAAGATATAAACGGGCTTTGTCTTTAAGGGGTTAAAGAGAGGGAGAGAGTCTGAAAGGGGAGAGATGAAGAAAGGGTGAGATGGAGCAGGATAAAGAGGATAGTGGGGTGCTAGACAGCCCCCAGGCCCTAATTTCTCACCTAATATGTGTTATTAAAAACAATGGGCATACCCTAATTTTACGGTTCAAAAATACCATTACAAGTTTATCCTAATTAAATAAATGGCTTTTCCTGATTATAGAAGTAAGGAAAAAGAAGCTTCCTTATCTCTGAACCTGAGATATGGTTGTGTTATATTACCAGTGTCTGTATATGATATGCATATGGTAACCACATACTGTATATCCACATGTATCAGGAAGATACTTCAGGACTAGAACTCATGTCTAGCCTGATTATTATCAGTAATTAATATAAATATTAATTACCTGTCTTGTGATTCTTTTCTTGTAGCTGACCAGGGAATATGTCGGGTTCCACCATTTCACTGGGCATCAGTCACCTGTAAAAAAATCAGAGGTGTGATAATATGCTCCTGCTACATGCTACAGGCACTAATATTTATAACAGGCTAGGGGCATAACTATATATCTCAGGGCTCATTTAAAAATATGGGGTGAGAGAGCAACAAATTGAGAAGGGAAGAAGAAAAGTGGAATAAAATATGGGAGGGGCATTAGAGAAAGGGGATTAACCACTTCACCCATAATTACGTAGCTGTGCGTTGTTATGCTAAAGGGGTTGTATGGAGCAGACTGCTGCGCTGAGCCCGCTCCATAAACCACGCGTGCTGGCTGTATAAAACAGTGTAGCTAAAATGACAAGAATAGGCGATAATGCCAAACCTCGTCATTTAAACGCTTAGATGCTGTGTTTAATAGAGATAGTGGCATATGTGTGGTTAGTAAGAGGGAGGGGGCTCCCTCGACCATCTGATTCAAGCTCCTGCTGCGAAATCACAGAGCTCCATATAGTTACCATGACAGCCCTCGACCTTCAGAAAGGGTTTTCGGGCTGTCATGGTTAACTGCCTGTAAAACGGTGCACGAGGCACAGTATAGCAGGCAGAGTATCATAATCTCATTGACTACATTAGTGGGAGAGGGAAATTAGAGAGGGGTGGTATTAACCCCTTCTATCATAAATAGGTTAATTTTTCTAATTATAAGTAAGGGGCAGTACAGAGCAGGTTACTACGCTAAGCCCACTCCATACACGACGGGTGCTTGCTGTATATTACAGCCCAGCCAAAATAACCAGGATCTGCAACCATGTCAAACCCGGTCATTTAATCTCTCAGATGCCACATTTAATAGAGATAGCTGCATATGTGGGGTTAGGCAAAGGGAGTGAGGGAGCTCCCTCTGCATTCTGTTCCAAGCCCCAGCAGCGAAATCACGAAGATCCAATCAGTTACCATGACAGCCCTGGTCCTTCAGAAAGGGTCTTCGGGCTGTCATGGTAAACCGCCTATAAAACCGTGCAGAAGGCACAGCTCATCAGGCACAGTGTCATAACTTCATTGACCACAATAATGGGAGAGGGGGATTAGAGAGGGGAGATTAATTTATTCACGCTTAATCATATACATGTATGTTTAAATACGTAATGGGTTATATGGAGCAGAATACTGCGCTGACCCCTCTCCATACACGACAGCAGCTGGCTGTATAATACAGCACAGTTACAATGACCAGGATCGGCAATGGTGCCAAAACCTGTCATTCTACTGCTCATTGCACCGTTTAATAGAGATAGCTCCATATGTTGGGTTAGGCAGAGGAAGAAGGCTCCTTCTGCCTTCCGATCCAAATCCCGGTAACGAAATCACGGATCTCCAACTAGTTACCACCTCAGCCCTCGGCCTTCTGAAGGGCTTTAATGGTTAAATGCCTGTAAAAACGTGCGCAAGGCACAGCTTATCAGGCAGAGTGTCATACTCTTATGGACCACAATAGTTGGAGAGGGGGATTAGGTAGGAGGGATTCACCCTTTTAAACTATAATTATGTACATGTACTGTATTATAGAAACATAGAAACATAGAAACATAGAATGTGTCGGCAGATAAGAACCATTTGGCCCATCTAGTCTGCCCAATATACTAAATACTATAGATAGCCCCCGGCCCTATCTTATATGAAGGATGTCCTTATGCCTATCCCATGCATGCTTAAACTCCTCCACTGTATTTGCAGCTGCCACTTCTGCAGGAAGGCTATTCCATGCATCCACTACTCTCTCAGTAAAGTAATACTTCCTGATATTACTTTTCAACCTTTGCCCCTCTAATTTAAAACTATGTCCTCTTGTAGCAGTTTTTCTTCTTTTAAATATTCTTTCCTCTTTTACCTTGCTGATTCCCTTTATGTATTTAAAAGTTTCTATCATATCCCCTCTGTCTCGTCTTTCTTCCAAGCTATACATGTTAAGGTCCTTTAATCTTTCCTGGTAAATTTTATCCTGCAATCCATGTACCAGCTTAGTAGCTCTTCTCTGAACTCTCTCCAAAGTATCAATATCCTTCTGGAGATATGGTCTTTAGTACTGAGCACAATACTCCAAATGAGGTCTCACTAGTGCTCTGTAGAGCGGCATGAGCACCTCCCTCTTTCTACTGGTAATTCCTCTTGCTATACACCCAAGCATTCTGCTAGCATTTCCTGCTGCTCTGTGACATTGTCTGCCTACCTTCAAGTCTTCTGAAATAATGATCCCTAAATCCCTTTCCTCAGATACTGAGGTTAGGACTGTATCACTGATTTTTATTCTGCTCTTGGGTTTTTACGTCCCAGGTGCATTATCTTGCACTTATCAACATTAAATTTTAGTTGCCAGATTTTTGACCATTCCTCTAGTTTTCCTAAGTCCTTTTCCATTTGGTGTATTCCTCCAGGAACGTCAACCCTGTTACAAATCTTTGTGTCATCAGCAAAAAGACACACCTTACCATTGAGGCCTTCTGCAATTTCGCTGATAAAGATATTAAACAATATGGGTCCCAGAACAGATCCCTGAGGTACCCCACTGGTAACAAGACCTTGGTCTGAATGTACTCCATTGACTACAACCCTCTGTTGCCTGTCCCTCAGCCACTGCCTAATCCATTCAACAATATGGGAGTCCAAGCCCAAAGACTGCACTTTATTGATAAGCCTTCTATGTGGGACAGTATCAAAAGCCTTACTAAAGTCTAGATAAGCGATGTCTACTGCACCTCCGCCATCTATTATTTTAGTCACCCAATCAAAAAAATCAATAAGATTAGTTTGACATGATCTCCCTGAAGTAAACCCATGCTGTTTTTCATCTTTCAATCCATGGGATTTTAGATGGTCCACAATCCTCTCCTTAAGTATGGTTTCCATTAATTTCCCCACTATTGATGTCAGGCTTTACTGGCCTATAGTTGCCCGATTCCTCCCTACTACCTTTCTTGTGAATGGGCACAACATTTGCTTATTTCCAATCTTCTGGGACGACTCCTGTTGCCAGTGATTGGTTAAATACATCTGTTAATGGTTTTGCTAGTTCACCGCTGAGCTCTTTTAATAGCTTTGGGTGTATCCCATCAGGCCCCTGTGACTTATTTGTATTAATTTTAGACAGTTGACTTAGAACCTCTTCCTCTTTAAAGACACATGCGTCAAAAGATTCATTAGTCTTCTTTCCCAACTGAGGTCCTTCTCCTTCATTTTCCTTTATAAAAACTGAACAGAAGTATTCATTGAGGCAGTCAGCTAGTTCTTTATCTTCTTCCATATACCTTCCTTCTTTAGTTTTTAATTTGGTAATTCCTTGTTTTAGTTTCCTTTTTTCATTTATGTATCTGAAGAATGCCTTATCGCCTTTTTTCCCTGACTGAGCTAATTTCTCTTCTGCCTGTGCTTTAGAAGCTCTTATAACTTGTTTGGCCTCTCTCTGCCTAATCTTATAAATTTGTCTGTCATCCTCGTTTTTTTTTTTTTTTTATAATTCCTAAATGCTATCTTTTTGTTTTTAATGATTTTGGCCACTTCTGCTGAGTACCACAGTGGTCTCTTCCTTTTTTTGCTTTTACTGACAAGCCTAATGCAATCTTCTGTTGCCTTCAATAGTGCCAATTTTAAGTAGTCCCATTTCTCCTGGACTCCAATTAATCTGTTCCAGTCTGATAGGGACTCGTATACCACTAATCTAATTTTAGAAAAGTCTGTTTTTCTAAAATCTAAAACTTTTGTTTTTGTGTGGTGTGACTCAGTCACTGTACTTATAGTAAACCACACTGACTGGTGATCACTAGATCCCAAGCTTTCCCCTACAGTAATATCAGATACCAAATTCCCATTTGTGAATACTAAATCTAAAATGGCCTCCTTCCGGGTTGGCTCCTCCACTACTTGCTGTAGAGATAATCCCAGTAGGGAATTTAGAATATCTGTACTCCTGGCAGAACTAGCTATTTTGGTTTTCCAGTTTACATGTGGAAGATTGAAGTCTCCCATAATGATAACTTCCCCCTTCAATGTCATTTTAGCTATTTCCTCAACTAGTAGATCATTATGCATAAGTGGTTGCATCAAGCAGGCTGCTGCTCTGAGCTAACTCCAAACACGTTAGGTTCTGGCTGTATAACACAGCCCACACCTGACCACGATTATCAGGATTGGCGAAGACGCCCAACCTGGTCCTTTAACTGTTTAAATGCCACGTTCAATAGTGATGAAGGTATTTGTGTTGAGGTAGGGGGCTCCCTCTGCATTTTGATCCGAGACTCCGCAGCGAAAAAATGCGGGCTCCAGTCAGTACCCTTTACAGCCCTCTGCCTTCTGAAAGTTCTTCAGGCTGTCATGGTCAACCACCTATAAAGCTCTACACAAGGCACAGCTCAGCAGGGAGCATGTCAGAATCTCACGGATCAGAATTCTGCTCTATTATGGTCTATGTGACAAGCGATCAGAAGGTCGCAGACGCTAGCTCTTTACGGGAACTTACATTTTTTATGTAAAAATAAGCGATGAAAACACAACTTGTCCCACATTAAATAAGCCCTTTTATGGCTATGTAAACGGAACATTTTAAAAGTTATTGCTCTTGGAATATGGGGATGAAAAAATAAAACCCAAAGATATAAACGTGCTTTGTCTTTAAGGGGTTAGAGAGAGGTAGAGATACTGAAAAGGGAAAAATGAAGAAAGGGTGAGATGGAGCAGGATAAAGCGGATAGTGGGGTGCTAGACAGCCCCCATGCCCTAATTTCTCACCTACAATGTGTTAGTAAAAACAATGGGCATACCCTAATTTTACAGTTCAAAAATACCATTACAAGTTTATCCTAATTTAAGAAAAGGCTTTTCCTGATTATAGAAGTAAGGAAAAAGAAGCTTCCTTATCTCTGGACCTGAGATATGGTTGTGTTATAATACCAGTGTCTGTATATGATATACAAATAGTAACAAACATACTGTATATCCACATGTATCAGGAAGATACTTCAGGACTAGAACTCATGTCTAGCCTGATTATTATCAGTAATTAATATAAATATTAATTACCTGTCTTGTGATTCTTTTCTTGCAGCTGACCAGGGAATATGTCGGGTTCCACCATTTCACTGGGCATCAGTCACCTGTAAAAAGTCAGAGGTGTGATAATATGTTCCTCCTACATGCTACAGGCACTAATATTTATAACAGGCTAGGGGCATAACTATATATCTCAGGGTTCATTTTAAAATAAAGGGTGAGAGAACGACAAAGCAGGGAAGAGGGGAAGTGGGATAAAATTGGAGAGGGGGATTGGAGAGGAGCGATTAACCTCTTTATCCATTTTTATTTAGAGGTCCCTGATTACCAGGAATAACGATGACATAAATCCCGGTCTTTTTAATTTCTCAGATGTCACGATTAATAGAGATACGGTAGCTGCACATCTGGGGTTAGGCACAGGGAGGGGCAATCCTCTACCTTTCAATCCAATCCTATTTAGTAAACTCACAAAGCTTTAATCAGTTACCTTGACAACCCTGGTCTTTCAGAAAGGTTCTTTGAGCTGTCATGGTTAACTGCCTGTAAATCTGTGTGTGAGGCACAGTTCAGCAGGTAGAATGTCATAATATCATGGACCTCATTGGAGGGAGAGGGGTATTATGTACGTTATAATGCGTAAGGGATTATATGGAACAGGCTGCTGTGCTTAGCCCACTGCATAAACAAAGGGTGGGGGGCGTGGCCGGATGCCGGGAGGAGAGGTCGCATAGTGCCAGAGCTCCGGCTGTGGAACTCCGTCAGCGGCACATAGCGACTTAACCACAGCACAATTTTAATATACTTACCTGTCCCAGGACAGCTCTTGAGCCGGCAGACTTGCCGATGATGACCAGAGGAAGGAAGAAGGATCCGCAGCCGCAGAAGATGACGGCGTTCTTTCACCCAGCTCCTGGGGCTTCACAAGATGGCGCCGGCTCCCGCCACACAGGGGGAGAGTCCTGTCTGTCCTCTGCAGCGGCACCAGTCCAGCGTCCTCCTGGATCTCCCTCTTCAGCAGGATCCGGTTCTCCACCTCCACAGGGACCTAAAAAACAAAAAAGGGTGAGTGAACAGCAGCCATACAGCCCTCCCCTTGATACTTACCCTGCTTCACCAGATATAGGCCCAGATATAGGCCCTGGTTTAACAGTTGCCACAATGCAGGACATGCTGGCAGATCTAAAAAGATCTATCCATGGTGATTTCAAAGAGACAATCTCTGTTATTCATACAGACATAGTCGCCATAGGAGAAAGAACCGCACATTTAGAAGAAAAAATGGAGGAGTTTGTCACAGCGCATAACTCATTAGTAGACAATCATAATGCGGTTGAAGATGACATAGCAACCATCAAACTTAAAATTGCTGATCTGGAGGATCGCTCCAGAAGAAATAACGTTAGATTCAGAAGCATTCCTGAAAGCGTTCTGGACTCTCAGCTGCATGATTTTATTGCAGACCTTATAGTGTCATATTTACCAGATACCCCAGGGTCTGAGTTAATTATAGACCGGGTTCACCGGGTTCCTAAACCCAAAGCTCTACCAGCCTCTATCCCTAGGGATGTATTAGCCAGAATCCACTTTTTTCATCTAAAAGACTCCCTGATGAGGGAAGCTCAGAAAAAGAGGTCGGATATTCCTGAAAGATTCTCTAATGTACTCCTATTCACCGACCTTTCACCAGCAACGCTGAGCAGAAGACGTGAATTTCAAAATTACACCAAAGCATTAAGGGATAACAATATCCCTTACAAATGGGGTTTCCCTGTTAAGCTGATTGTGAGATATCAAAACTCATCAACTGTCCTAGTTTCTCCTCAGGAAGCGTCAAAAGCTTTTGCCAACTGGAACATCACCTTGCCACCGGAGGGCGCTAAAGACAAAGATAAAGCTATGAACTCTCCTCCTAACAGGAATTCCTCTGACAGAAGTCACCTTACCCTAACACCAGAATGGACCAAAGTGGGAAGAAACCCTCCGTGATACCTCCTCTGGACAATATCTATATTACCTTAAGTATACTCCCATGTTATACTATTTTTACGGGGTTCCACACCCTGTTGCTCTACCTCTCAGAACACTTATACCATCTCAGTGTTCACATTCCCTAATCCACTGTTTCCCTAACGCCTCCCATACTAAGTGAGATACATCACATCTTGTGGTCACTGTTAGACCATTGTTATGTTATTGTTATTTACTATTTATTTTATTTTCTATGTTTTAATCTGTTGTTTTATAAGGTTACACAAAAAAGGTTTACAGCTATCTCCTCAAACAACTGAAACCAAAGGTACAAATCTACGACCCCCACAACTGACATACGGTAACATTTGGGTACTTTATTATGTTATTCACACACTACTAGTCAACCAAATCAGATTAGTAACACTAGCATGCTACCTTGTAGATCAAGATGTCCAGTAAAAGTATAAAAATATTCTCTGCAAATGTTAGGGGTCTTAATAGCCCCTTTAAACGTTCAGCTTGTTGGAATGAGGTGAGGAAACAGAGAGCTGACATCATTTGTATTCAAGAGTCTCACCTTAATGAGGAGGACTCCTACAGATTTTCTCACCCCTCCTTTCCACATACTTTTTTTTCACCAGCTTCAAAAAAAAGAAAAGGTGTGATCATAGGCTTTAAGAATTCTATTGCTTTCCAATGCCATAAAACAATAATAGATGAAGAGGGTAGATATGTTATCATTATATGTGACATAAACAATTCTAGATACACAATAGTTAATCTTTATGCCCCAAATGCTGATCAGATAAATTTTATCAAACGCACCATTAAACTAGCTCAGGATTCTAAACAAGGATCTATATTGATTTGTGGCGACTTCAACATGTGTCCCGACTCCTCAATTGATAGACTCCCGTCTCCTCTCCCCTCTCCCAAAAACTCGCAACTCAGAGACTTCCTATTTCAGGAAGGACTTCTAGATATCTGGAGGGTCCATCACGCCAATGAAAAAGATTTTACTTTTTTTTCTCACCCACACAACACTTACTCTAGAATTGACCTCTTCGTATCTGATAAATGGCTTCTTCAAAAAGTACTAGAGGTAACAATTTCTAATATAACATGGTCTGACCATGCGTTTATATCTCTTACACTAGACGACATGTATAGCAATAGAATATATTCCCCATGGAGGCTGAACAATTCTTTACTCCAAAATGCCTCTATACGCACAGATGTAGAAAACTCTCTAAAAGAATACTTTAAAACAAATGATAATAATCTGGTATCAGATATTACACTATGGAGTGCGCACAAAGCATTTATAAGAGGTGTACTACTAAAACATGCAGCTATTCAAAAGAAAAAAAGAAGGGAAATCCTAGATAAATTATTAGCTAATATCAAAACCTTGGAGGACTCCTCTAAGATTTCTCTAGATCCAAAAACCCTTAGCAAATTAAAAACAGCCAGACATCATCTATATCTTCATCTACATGAAAAACATGAATTCTACCTTCGTAAAGTCAAATCAGATCATTATTCTCAAGGTAACAAAGCATCAAAAATTTTAGCTAATAGAGTTAAGAAAAGAGAAGCCAAATCAAGAATCCCCTTCTTATATGACAACCAGAACCAAAAACTATATAACCCTAAACACATAGCAGAGGAATTCGCTAAATACTATGAAAATTTATATAATTTAGAGAAATCAACTGACATTGTTCAACCAACTTCTGAATATATTAATGATTTTCTCAATGGCATTTCCCTACCATCTATAACCCCATCCCAAAATCAATCTCTCAACTCTAAAATCACACACCTGGAAATATCCGAAGCAATTCATTCCCTTAAAAATAATAAGTCTCCTGGCCCAGATGGACTTACAAACGAATATTATAAAAACTTCTCCAACATTTTAAATCCCTTCTTGACTAGATCTTTCAATTTGATAGCAGAGCAAAAATCAATCCCCAAGGATATGTTAAATGCAATGATAATTACACTCCCAAAACCTGGTAAATCTGCAGATAAACCGGCCAATTTCAGACCTATATCGCTATTAAACTCTGATATAAAGATATTTGCAAAAATTTTAGCAAAGAGATTATCTACCATTCTTCCTTCCTTAATAGCCAATGATCAAATTGGTTTTGTTCCCAACAGACAATCATCAGATGGTACTAGGAGATTCATAGATCTCCTAGATGTGGCATATGCCACCAAAACGCCTTCTTTGCTCCTTTCCTTGGATGCGGAGAAGGCGTTCGATAGGATACACTGGAAATATATTCAGGCTACTTTGGAAAAATACGGTTTTGGAGATTTCTTCCTTTCCGCAGTAATGTCCTTATATTCCAATCCTAGTGCCTCTATATATTCTTCTAGTTTTCTATCTGCTCCATTCAATATCAAAAATGGAACTAGACAAGGCTGTCCCATGTCACCCCTAATATTTGCCCTGGCAATGGAACCCTTTGCGGAACATATCAGATCTTCCCCCCTTATTAAAGGGATAACAGTAGGAAATACAGATCATCGCATAGGACTTTTTGCTGATGATGTTTTAATTCTAACGTCAAACCCAACCACTGCATTAAATGCTATTAACAATATTATTGCTAATTTTGGTAAGGCTTCCTTTTATAAAGTGAATATTAATAAGTCCCAAATTCTTGACCTGGGTTTGCCCAGAGCCACCAGGCGGTCAATTTCTAACTTGTATAAATACCCATGGGCTGATGAATCATTGACATATCTGGGCATACAACTCGCCTTCCCTACTAACAAACTATTTAAAGTCAATTTTTGGCCACTATATAATAAAATCAACGACTCCTTAAACAACCTAAGAATGGACTCGCTTTCATGGTTAGGAAGAATAGCTGCAATCAAAATGGTGATTCTACCCAAAATCATTTACATGTTCCGTAACATTCCAATTGCTATTCCCAACGGTTACATAACAAAGCTACAAGCTTTAATCAACAGACACATATGGGGAAAATACAAACCCAGAGTGAAAGGACCTATACTTAACAAATCACTTAAAACAGGTGGCCTTAATGTCCCTTCTATTAAACATTATTATGCCTCCGCTATACTTGACCAAATGAGATACCTGATCAAGAATGATACTTCAAAAAAATGGGTTTTACTGGAAAAAAATATAATGGGCTCCCATGATATAAATCTACACCTCTCTGCTACAGCGGTCTTTGGCATTAAGAATATTTCCTCACTCGCAACTCTGAAAGCAATACACAACATCTGGTATACCATTGCTAGAATAGAAAAACTAGTTACCACCTCAGTTTTTTCCCTGCCCTTAGAAATTTGTGAATTAGCCATTCCTGACCTAAGGATTGATAATTGGATTACTTTGGGTATCACTAATATAGGGCAACTAAAGAAAAATGATGTTTTTGTTGATTTCGCTTATCTACATAAAGAGTTTAACATACCCAATACAGATTTCTATAAGTATCTGAGAATAAGACATCTACTTCAATCCCCTAGAAATTTTCACCATACTTCTCTCAATCACTCTCTATCGGACTGGATTCAAATGACACACAGATTAGATAAAGGTATTACTAAAGGTTATCATTTACTAAAGGAATCAAATACAAACCCCTTACAGCATATTATAGATAAGTGGAATGTAGAATTGGGTTCAGCTCTCACAGATTCAGAGTGGAACGAAGTTTTTACCTCTGTCTCTAAACTCTCCAAATGCTCTGATCACTTAGAAGGAGCAAGAAAATTATTATACAGATGGTATAGAACCCCTATTTATATAAACAGAATCTTTCCTGAGGTCTCCCCAGCTTGCTGGAGATGTGGTCATGATTCTGGAACATATCTTCACATGTGGTGGGAGTGCCGTACAGTAAAAAGTCTGTGGATCTCAATTTTTGAGTTCTTATCTTCTCTAGCAGGTTATCCTATTGACCCCTCTCCTAAGATGGCTTTACTTTCTGTAGGCCTTATAGACCTGCCATACCACTTTAGAGTAATTGCCAGTCACTTAATATTTGTTACACGTCTGAAAGTTGCTGCCTGCTGGAAAGCTGGTACACTCCCTAATATCAAGAGAATTTTTAGAACGCTTGACAACAACTGCTTATTTGAGGGTCTTTGGGCATCAGCTAGGAACTCAAAGTCTGTCTTCCTAAAGAATTGGGAAGTGTGGCTAAGTGATAAGAAATGCAACATTCCTCCTAATGCAGCTATTAGATTATGATCTTTTAGCTCTACTCTATTACTTGAATACTAGTATGCATCCCAGTATTTATGTACCTTAGTGAACTTTTCTGTTAATGGTACCAGTTTATCTGTCGTGTGCAATGTAACTACCTTCCCCTATTAGAAGATGTCACAAGTGCCTTATTATCTGCTGTGATACAATCTTGTACATGTGAATGTTTACATTTAAATGTAACCTATGTTTATGAAAATCTTAATAAAAATTATTGTTCAAAAATAAATAAATAAATAAACAAAGGGTGCTGGCTGTATAATATAGTGCAGCCATAATAACCAGGATTGGCGATGGTGCCAAACCCGGTCATTTAACCGTTTAGATGCTGTGTTTAATAGAGATAGATGCATATGTAGTGTTAGTGAGAAGGAGAGGACTGCCTCTTCCTTCCGTCCAAGCGTATGCAGTGAAAAATCCTCAGAATAGGTCATCAATATCAGAACAGCGGGTGTCCGACACCCAGCACCAGTGGCGTAACTATCAGGGAAGCAGGGGAAGCAGCTGCTTCGGGGCCCGAGCTCAGAAGGGGCCCGGGAGCAGTCACTGTACTTCGTCACCCCGGGACCCTGTCAGAGCAGCTGACTTCTCCTACACTTGCACCTCTGACCTGACATCAGGGACATCGCTCCGCCTTTCCCCCTCCTCAGTTCTTATGATGGACACTGACCAGCAACAGCCCGATGTGGGCGGAGCTATAATAGCCCCGCCCCTTTTCTACCCGCGATTCCTGCAGCTTGAAGTGAACCTTCCATGCCCGGCAAGCTGAACATCAGTTGCATTGCCAGAACTGCACCAGTGATGTGAGTGGCAAGGGAACTGGGGTTATATTCAGCTTTTCCAGACGGTGCACATGTGACATGCAGTACAGTGGGAAAGCTGGGTGAATTATATCATGAAATGTCATCCAGCTTCCCTGCTATCCTGCATGGCACAAGTGCAGAGGCATTATTGTATGGGGGAGAGGCACAGCAGGAAAGCTGGGTGTCTTCATATGTGTATTGTATATGTCTGCGTCCATGTATGTGGTGACTGTGTGCATGAATGCATCCATGTATGTGGAGAATGTGTGTATGAGTGCATCTATGTATATGGTGAGCGCATGTATGACTGCGTCCATGTATGTGGAGACTGCGTTCATGTATGTGGAGAGTGTGTGTATGAGTGCGCCCCTGTATGTGAAGAGTATGTGTATGACTGCCTCCATGTATGTGGAGACTGCGTCCATGTATGTGGTGACTGTGTGTATGAGTGCGCCCCTGAATGTGAAGAGTATGTGTATGACTGCATCCATGTATGTGGAGAGTGCGTGTATGACTGCGTCCATGTATGTGAAGAGTATGTGTATGACTGCGTCCATGTATGTGGAGAGTGTGTGTATGACTGCGTCCATGTATGTGAAGAGTATGTGTATGACTGCGTCCATGTATGTGAAGAGTATGTGTATGACTGCGTCCATGTATGTGGAGAGTGCGTGTATGACTGCGTCCATGTATGTGAAGAGTGTGTGTATGACTGCGTCCATGTATGTGGAGAGTGCGTGTATGACTGCATCCATGTATGTGAAGAGTATGTGTATGACTGCGTTCATGTATGTGGAGAGTGCGTGTATGACTGCGTTCATGTATGTGGAGAGTGTGTGTTTGACTGCGTTCATGTATGTGGAGAGTATGTGTATGACTGCGTTCATGTATGTGGAGAGTGTTTGTATGACTGCGTTCATGTATGTGGAGAGTGTGTGCATGACTGCCTCCATGTATGTGAAGAGTATGTGTATGACTGCGTCCATGTATGTGGAGAGTGCGTGTATGACTGCGTTCATGTATGTGGAGAGTGCGTGCATGACTGCCTCCATGTATGTGGAGAGTGCGTGTATGACTGCGTCCATGTATGTGGAGAGTGCGTGCATGACTGCGTCCATGTATGTGGAGAGTGCGTGTATGACTGCGTCCATGTATGTGGAGAGTGCGTGTATGACTGCGTTCATGTATGTGGAGAGTGCGTGTATGACTGCATCTATGTATATGTGGAGAGTGTGTGTATGACTGCGTTCATGTATGTGGAGAGTGTGTGTATGACTGCGTTCATGTATGTGGAGAGTGCGTGTATGACTGCGTCCATGTATGTGGAGAGTGTGTATGACTGCGTTCATGTATGTGGAGAGTGCGTGTATGACTGCATCTATGTATATGTGGAGAGTATGTGTATGACTGCGTCCATGTATGTGGAGAGTGTGTGTATGACTGCATCCATGTATGTGGAGAGTGTGTATGACTGCGTTCATGTATGTGGAGAATGCGTGCATGACTGTGTCCATGTATGTGGAGAGTGTGTGTATGACTGCGTTCATGTATGTGGAGAGTGCGTGTATGACTGCGTCCATGTATGTGGAGAGTGTGTATGACTGCGTTCATGTATGTGGAGAGTGCGTGTATGAATGCATCCATGTATGTGGAGAGTGCGTGTATGACTGCGTCCATGTATGTGGAGAGTGCCTGTATGACTGCGTCCATGTATGTGGAGAGTGCGTGTATGACTGCGTCCATGTATGTGGAGAGTGCATGTATGACTGCGTCCATGTATGTGGAGAGTGCGTGTATGACTGCTTCCATGTATGTGGAGAGTGTGTGTATGAATGCGTCCATGTATGTGGAGAGTGCGTGTATGACTGCGTCCATGTATGTGGAGAGTGCCTGTATGACTGCGTCCATGTATGTGGAGAGTGCGTGCATGACTGCGTCCATGTATGTGGAGAGTGCGTGTATGACTGCGTCCATGTATGTGGAGAGTGCGTGTATGACTGCGTTCATGTATGTGGAGAGTGCGTGTATGACTGCATCTATGTATATGTGGAGAGTGTGTGTATGACTGCGTCCATGTATGTGGAGAGTGTGTGTATGACTGCGTCCATGTATGTGGAGAGTGTGTGTATGACTGCGTTCATGTATGTGGAGAGTGCGTGTATGACTGCGTCCATGTATGTGGAGAGTGTGTATGACTGCGTTCATGTATGTGGAGAGTGCGTGTATGACTGCATCTATGTATATGTGGAGAGTATGTGTATGACTGCGTCCATGTATGTGGAGAGTGTGTGTATGACTGCATCCATGTATGTGGAGAGTGTGTATGACTGCGTTCATGTATGTGGAGAATGCGTGCATGACTGTGTCCATGTATGTGGAGAGTGTGTGTATGACTGCGTTCATGTATGTGGAGAGTGCGTGTATGACTGCGTCCATGTATGTGGAGAGTGTGTATGACTGCGTTCATGTATGTGGAGAGTGCGTGTATGAATGCGTCCATGTATGTGGAGAGTGCGTGTATGACTGCGTCCATGTATGTGGAGAGTGCCTGTATGACTGCGTCCATGTATGTGGAGAGTGCGTGTATGACTGCGTCCATGTATGTGGAGAGTGCATGTATGACTGCGTCCATGTATGTGGAGAGTGCGTGTATGACTGCTTCCATGTATGTGGAGAGTGCGTGTATGACTGCGTTCATGTATGTGGAGAGTGTGTGTATGAGTGCGTCCATGTATGTGGAGAGTGCGTGTATGACTGCTTCCATGTATGTGGAGAGTGCGTGTATGACTGCGTTCATGTATGTGGAGAGTGCGTGTATGACTGCGTCCATGTATGTGGAGAGTGCGTGTATGACTGCGTCCATGGCTGCAGTATGAAAGGTACAGAGGCTAAAATACTTGTGGATATGTAGAGGTAAATCAGACGAGTCTATTACAATTGCAGCGCAGGTTTTAAAGGGGTTGAGTTGAATATAAACTCCGTCAGCAACTGTAAATGTTAAAATTCAAAGTCGTGCTAAAAATGACAGTAAATACAGTAAATAAAAAAAGTCGCAAAATAGCCATATAAGAGGGATTTGCACAGGAGGAGGCGGTTTGTGAAGAAGCGTGTAAGTGTGTGTGGGGGGCCCCGTACAAAAATTTGCTGTGGGGCCCAGTCAGTTCTAGTTACGCCTCTGCCCAGCACCCCCGCCAATCAGGTGTATGAGAAGACGGCACGCTCAGTGCGCAAGTGCCATCTCCCTTCTCTCTTCCTTTTCACCGCTGCTGTCTATGGTCTTTGCCATGAACAGCAGGAGCAGGCAGGAAGAGAAAAGGGAGACGGCACTTTCAAAATGTAAAAAAACTTTTTTCCTGCATGGTAAATGCTGCAACGGAAAAAAAAGAAACGCAATTTGACATTTTTTGTTCGCCTTGTCCCCTTCAAAAAATTTTATAATAGTGATCCAAAAGTCGCACGTAGCTCAAAAATGATGCTGCTCTGTATGACAGTAATATAAAAAAGTTATAGCTAATATAAATATTAATTACCTGCATTGTGATCCTTTTCTTGCTGTTGACTAGTTATATGTTAGATCCCATCATCTTACTGGCAGGGGTATTGCTACAGTAGTAAAAGATGCTGAGCCCAGGCACTAATGTGTATAAGATCCCATCATCTTACTGGCAGGGGTATTGCTACAGTAGTAAAAGATGCTGAGCCCAGGCACTAATGTGTATAAGCCAAATTCTCTAAGTAACCTCCACCCCCTCGCCACACAAACACACACATACATGCACCCACGCACTAATATTTTACTTGCTAGATGGACCATACACACAGGACTATAGACGGTAGCAGTACATACCTGTTGAATCTAGTGCCTCACAGGTGAAGTCTCCACCGATTGATATTTTCTTTCACCAAAATTGGAAGAATCAGGCAGATGAGGATTTGGGTAGGTTGGGGCAGGCAATGGTGAATGCTGGAAAAGTGAGGAGCCAAAGATGTCTCAGTTACAAGTTATAGTGGCTGGTAGACACAGCACCAAGTTCTAACCTATTATGAAGTCATTATGACATCATCAGAAAATGGACAGAAGGCCAGCTCAGTGGCGGCCATTTACAAAAGTTTTACTCCAGTTTATTGGCGTTAAAAAAACTTGAAGTAAATGGCATTTTGTTCAAACATTTTGTGACTTTTCACTTCTCTTTCCCTTTGCCACTTTTCAAAAAGCTGGGGAGAGCTTTGCGAAGGGGCTGGGTCCAGCTGGCATAGATCTCAGTTTCTGGTGCATGGACACAACGGATGTGACAAATTTATTTAGAGGAGTGTAAATCTTAATTAATTGCCCAGTCTTTTTACTAAGGGTAACATAATGCGCCACTCTTAAGTAAATTACCCCCAGTAACGGAAGTTACAATCCTTCTGAAAGAAGAAATACTGTTACAAGTATTGATACTGATAGCAGTACAAAGTGATGGAGTTAGAACAGTAACCACAGTAAATATCATTATTCAGTTACTAGTCCTTAGACGTGACATAGACATGTCCTGTGTCTTTAACCAAACATATATGTCACCTAACACTGTTACTTATTGCATGTCAGGGGTCACATGGTTGATGCTGTGTTTCATTTAGGCCATGAATACATTACAGGAGAATGATCCATGGGCTATACCATTCTACTGTGCATAAAGGGGGCAACTGTCTGATATATATAAAGGTATGTAAGCTGAATTTTATATACTTGTATATTAGAAAATTGTATGATTTCCTTTTATATAAACAAATAAATAAAATATTAACTGGAATACCCCTTTAAATCTCTCCTATTGCATTATTTTGGCATGAATGTAAATCACACATACATTAATGGCGCTTATTCTTATAATATATTTCTAATAACAATAAATTAAAATGTACTAGGCACTGTTCAGACTTGCGGCATTGCTTCCATTTATACTAGAGCTATACACACCAGAATTATTTTCAATGGATACCAGGTAAATTTAATGGTCCCCAGCTAGGTCTGTTAGGATTTCCTGAAAGGTTGTGCTGTTGTGGCTAAATTATCACTGCAAACTAAGGAAGGTGCAATTCACCCATGAATAGCATCTACAAATTCACTAGAGTGGAAAATGATGTATTAATTCCCATATTGATAAATGGCAGAAGACATCCATTTAGGGTGTAGAACCCCTAGGAAGGATCTATTCAGGTCGATAATATGGATTAATTTACCTCTCCTGCGTCATTGTGTCTTTGTCACATCTCCTGCTAGTTGTTCATGTGTAGTCCCTCTGATGACAATGGCCTGAACTGTACAAGTGGCCGGTAGAGACAGCACCGAATTCTAACCAATTATGAGGTCAGGGCTCTATGACATCACCAGAAGATGAGCAAACGTCTCTGGGAAGCATGTTGTATGATTATTTATCACCTCTACTGCAATGTACTAATAATTTTTATTGCATCTAAATTGTAATTTGCACTGGTATAGAATATAATGCATGTATCCAGAATACACTCACCTAAAGAATTATTAGGAACACCTGTTCTATTTCTCATTAATGCAATTATCTAGTCAACCAATCACATGGCAGTTGCTTCAATGCATTTAGGGGTGTGGTCCTGGTCAAGACAATCTCCTGAACTCCAAACTGAATGTCAGAATGGGAAAGAAAGGTGATTTAGGCAATTTTGAGCGTGGCATGGTTGTTGGTGCCAGGCGGGCCGGTCTGAGTATTTCACAATCTGCTCAGTTACTGGGATTTTCACGCACAACCATTTCTAGGGTTTACAAAGAATGGTGTGAAAAGGGAAAAACATCCAGTATGCGGCAGTCCTGTGGGCAAAAATGCCTTGTGGATGCTAGAGGTCAGAGGAGAATGGGCCGACTGATTCAAGCTGATAGAAGTGCAACCTTGACTAAAATAACCACTCGTTACAACCGAGGTATGCAGCAAAGCATTTGTGAAGCCACAACACGCACAACCTTGAGGCGGATGGGCTACAACAGCAGAAGACCCCACCGGGTACCACTCATCTCCACTACAAATAGGAAAAAGAGGTACAATTTGCACGAGCTCACCAAAATTGGACTGTTGAAGACTGGAAAAATGTTGCCTGGTCTGATGAGTCTCGATTTCTGTTGAGACATTCAAATGGTAGAGTCCGAATTTGGCGTAAACAGAATGAGAACATGTATCCATCCTCTGATGGCTACTTCCAGCAGGATAATGCACCATGTCACAAAGCTCGAATCATTTCAAATTGGTTTCTTGAACATGACAATGAGTTCACTGTACTAAAATGGCCCCCACAGTCACCAGATCTCAACCCAATAGAGCATCTTTGGGATGTGGTGGAACGGGAGCTTAGTGCCCTGGATGTGCATCCCTCAAATCTCCATCAACTGCAAGATGCTATCCTATCAATATGGGCCAACATTTCTAAAGAATGCTATCAGCACCTTGTTGAATCAATGCCATGTAGAATTAAGGCAGTTCTGAAGGCAAAAGGGGGTCCAACACCGTATTAGTATGGTGTTCCTAATAATTCTTTAGGTGAGTGTATATCTGCAATATCCTGAATGCATTGAATGTATCTAGATTTGATCTCTGTGGCCTAGAGTCCTCATGGTAATACTAGGAGGAGCAGGAAGAGTCAGAGGAGGAGGACATCTTACTGTTAGGAACTAAGGTGCAGTTATCAACCAGTGAATGATTTTTATTCATGTCACTAGGTGGATTACTGACATTTACTGAACAGAAACCTTCTGAGCGCCATGTAGCAAATGTGTCTAAGAGAAGATGCTGTGTTTCATTTAGGCCATGAATACATTGAAGTCTATGTGCCAAGCTGAAATCTACTTCATCTAGTAGTTGGAATAGATTTCAGCCATCATTTACAGCAGTTTCTGGTGCCAATGATGGTGAATGTGCTGAGGTCGATAGTACCGCCCACCCTGCCCTCACCCCAATCTTTTTCATTAACTGGTAATGGCGGTGTTAAAAACACCAGCTTCCACTAGATTTAGTTGCAGTGGTTAGTGTTGAGCAAATCAAACCCAAACTAATTGACTTTGACCCGAATTTCAGGAAAAATTTGATTTGCTGCAAAGCCAAATTTCCTCGTGGCAACGAATCTTTATTTCCTGAAATGGCGGCAAAAAAAACCATACTCACCTCATCCATTTTCTCGCGGAGAGGCCGTTGCGGGCATCTTGACTGAAGATACCCAGGGGCAGACTAGGAACTAAAAGTGGCACTGAAAAAAAAGTGGCCCCATGTTGCAGGTGGGTCCAAATTGACAGAAGATGGGGGCAACAGAATTAGGTAGGGACAACAGAAGTAGGCAGTGCAACACAATATACTGCTATCTGCTTCACAGTATTCAACTGTATCAGTGTCCTGAGGACGTCAATACAGTTGAATTCAGGAGGGCACCTGCAGCTGCTGGCCAGGTTCGTAAGAGAGAATTAGTTTATTATGAAACTGGCTGGCAGCCGTGAGGAGGGCTTGGGTGGCCCTCCTAGGCATCGGCCCACCAGGAAATTCACTAGGATTAGGGTGCTGGCACACAGCACTGTTTTGACATGCATTCAGGATGCAGTTTTTTATTGTAGCTGGCTGAAATAAAGGGGTTGTCCAGTTTCAGACCTGAACCCGGACATTCCCAGAATTTGACCTAGGCAGCCCCCCTGACAAGAGCATTTCATTCTCCGATGCTCTCCTTTGCCCTGCTCGGAATTGCGCAGGGCAAAAGCATTTTGTGGAGTTCGGGTGACGTACCGGGCTCTCCTTCGGGCTGCCAGGCGGAGGCTTCCGCAAGGCAGTGAGCCCTGTAAAACGGCATGGTCTGTTGTGGGTGCGGTTCACAGCTTTATCCTACCTCACAGTGCATTGGTGATACCACTATCTAACATTATTCAGACCCTGTTCACACACCACGGACATTTGAGTGGTAGGACCCCATGCGTGCTGAGACACCGTGACGTGGTGCATGAGGGGCTCTGATATGTTCCTGACTGGAAGATATTGGAAAAGTTCTCAGCTTTTAACATGGGCCTGAGGAATTAGCTAGTATTGTCAGTTGCGTTTCATTTTGGTGCATTTTTTGCAGTGATTTGTGTATGTCTCCTTTGCCCTGCTCTGAATTGCGCAGGGCAAAGGCATTTTGTGGAGTTCGGGTGACATACCGGGCTCTCCTTCGGGCTGCCAGGCGGAGGCTTCCGCAAGGCAGTGAGCCCTGTAAAACGGCTAGGGCAGGGCTAAAGCCCGCTCATCAGAGCCGGTGATGTCACCGAACATACTGCAGTGTGTTATAGTAAATAAAAGAGCCCTTGCCCTGCTCAATCCAGCGCAGGGCAAGGTAGAGCATCGGCGCATGAACTGTTTCGATGGTCAAGTCAGGAGAGGCTGCCTGGGTGAAGTTATTATTATTATTATTTATTATTAAAGCGCCATTCATTCCATAGCGCTGTACATATGATAAGCAGTGCACATACATAATACAGACAATTGCACTAATCATAAACAAGACAAGTTACAAACTGGTACAGAAGGAGAGAGGGCCCTGCCTGTGAGGGCTTACAATCTACATGAACATTTGTTGGGCTTAACGGTCAGATTGGCAGCGGACAGTCTTCCCAATACCTGTGACAGATGGTCAAGGTGATCTTCCCAGGTTGGACTAAATATGGCTATATCGTCCAGATATGCTAGGGCATAACCTTGCATTCCAAGTTATGGGTATGTCCGGGTTCAGCTCTGAACCCGGACAACCCCTTTAATGAAATCATTCCCGCTATGCAGAACACCAGGGTTTAATGAGGCTGCTAAACTGGCTAAATTGAAAACTGCTTCCTGAATGCATGGCAGAACTGCACTGTGTGCCAGCACCCTAAGCAAGCTAGAATGCCTAAAGGAAAATATTACTTAAAGGGGTTATCCTATGGCAAATTTAAAAAATGAAAATCAGCCATCATATAGTACATGACAACCTATTTACAACAGAGCTTGAACCAGCCCTGTACCTCACATGGATCCAGAGATCTCCCCGTTTATTGCTGTTTTTTGCTGAGAGCTCAAGAGGAGTGTCTTTTCTGCTGCAGCTAAGGAGGCGTGGCCAAGCTCTCTCTATCACAGCTAAGGGGTCGTGTCCAAGCTCTCTATCACAGCTCAAAAGGCAGTTGAAGGATAAAACTGAGCATGTGCGGCCTCCTCAGTAAACATCTACTATTAATAAAAAAAAGTCAAATTAGCGCCAATTCTCTAGGAGTTTTACATAAGAATGATTACTCATATACTCAATAAAACACATATAGGAGTAAATAAATCGTAATATGAAGGCTATAAGAGTACCCACCTTGAATGTTAAAAGAAATTCAGAGTATTTACTCACTTTACTGAGGAGAAGACCTGAAGGATAAATTCATGACACCTACAGGTACTTCCTCCCTGTCATGGTCTTACCTTCTTGCTGTTCTCCTTCGTTTGACATGTGCTGGCGGCCATCTTGGTTTCTGGGTTTCTTGTAGCCTCCCACCCTGCGGCTCCTCCTTCCCACTGGGAGGAGCTGGATGCCTAGCTCATATATATAGGAGGTCTGTGGCTTCAGTTCCTTGCTTGGTCCTCCTGTGTTCACATGCTTCTAGACTGCTGCTGCTTCTGGTTCCTGATCCTGGTTTCGTCCGACTACCCTGCTGGTTCCTGATCCTGGTTTCGTCCGACTACCCTGCTGGTTCCTGATCCTGGCTTCGTCTGACTACCCTGCTGGTTCCTGATCCTGGCTTCGTCTGACTACCCTTCTGGTTCCTGACCTCTGGCTTCGCAAAGACTCTGCTTCGGTTTCGCCATCCGTTTGGACTTTTGCTTTACAGCTTTATTTTCAATAAAGCCTTCTTATTTTCACTTATCCCTTGTTGTACGTCTGGTTCATGGTTCCGTGACATTAGGACCAAGTCATGAATTCTGACGGTACAGGGCCATCTTCGCTACCCACGCTGGTTGCCAGACTTGATCAGCAGGATCACCTGTTGGGTCGGTTCGCTGTGGCGTTGCAAACCCTGCTTGAACGCACGGCTCATTTCGCTCCCGTTGCCGATGGGTCGGTTGTCGCTCCGGGGCCCGCTCCTACTGCCGCTCCGGTTGTTGCGCCAGAGTCTACCCTGACACCTGTTGTTGCACCTGCGGTGTTTCGGGGTATGACCGGTTCTGCCCCTCTTCCACAGCGCTTTGGGGGAGAGCCAACTCAGTGCCGAGGTTTCCTTAACCAGGTGGGCATTTATTTCGAGTTGCTGCCACATGCCTTTCCCACTGAGAGATCAAAGGTGGGCTTCTTGATCTCGCTGCTCTCGGACAAGGCCTTGGCCTGGGCCAGCCCTTTATGGGAGAACAACAATCCGGTGGTTGCCGAGTTTTCCGGTTTTGTTGCTTCTCTTCGGAAGGTATTCGATGTGCCGGCTCGTGCTGCCTCTGCTGCGAAGCTCCTTATGTCCATCAGACAGGGTTCACGATCCGTAGCTGAATACGCCATTGAGTTTCGTACCCTGGCAGCAGAGGTGGGCTGGAATAATGAGGCTCTGGTCGCTGCTTTCTCTCATGGTCTCTCGGATGCCTTGAAGGATGAGGTTGCAGCTAAGGACCTACCAGTGGAGCTCGAGTCTCTTATTTCTTTCCTGATTTTGATTGACACCAGACTCAGGGAGAGACCTTCCTTTAAGGAGAGCCTGCGGAGGTTTTCTAACAGATTGGCGCCTACGTTTGCTGTCCCACCCTTACCTCCCTCTCCTCCCACGCCTCCTGGGGATGACTTGTCTGGGGGTGAACCCATGCAGCTGGGGTTTGCTCGCCTGTCCGAGGGGGAGAGGGTACTCCGGAGACGCGAGGGCCGATGCATGTACTGTGGTCTCGGTGGGCATTTTCGGTTGGCATGTCCGAACCGTCCGGGAAACGCTCGCACCTGAGATCCTGTCGGGGGAAGATCTTGGGTGGAGTCTCCTCGTCCCCGGTTTCCCGTGTTGACAAACCACTGATCACTGTTGTCCTCTCCTGGGTCGGGGGCTCGGTGACGACCCAGGCGTTGGTGGACTCTGGTGCTGGTGGTTTGTTCATTGATAATGTGTTCGCTGCCGCCAATTCCATTCCTCTGCAGGCTCGAGGTTCCCCACTGGCTCTTGAGGCGATAGACGGCAGACCCCTTCTGCCGCCACACGTGACTCATGAGACCCTTCCAGTGGGGATAGCCATTGGTGCCGTTCACAGAGAGTCGGTCTGCCTCCAGGTTATTTCGTCTCCACACTACTCGGTGGTCTTGGGGTACCCCTGGCTCCGGAAGCATAATCCGACTTTCGATTGGAGATCGGCCGAGATCCTCTCGTGGTCACCGCAGTGTGGGGCTAGTTGCATCCATGGGTCTGTCAAGTTGCTGTGTACTTCCTCGGACTCTCTGTTGCCTCCTGAATACGAGGAGTACCGGGATGTATTCGATAAGGTGCGCGCGGTTGCCCTACCTCCGCACCGCCCATACGATTGTGCCATAGAGTTACAATCTGGTGCCGTTCCTCCTCGTGGCAAAGTCTATCCACTGTCGGTAGCGGAGAATGAGGCCATGGAGGAGTACGTGAGGGAGGCGCTTTCACGCGGACACATTCGCAAATCCTCGTCCCCGGCAGGGGCTGGATTTTTCTTTGTGAAAAAGAAGGGCGGTGAGTTGAGGCCTTGCATCGATTACAGGGGTCTCAATCGCATCACGATCAAGAACGCTTACCCGATACCCTTGATTTCCGAGCTGTTCGATTGCCTTAAAGGGGCCACGGTCTTTACCAAACTCGACCTGAGGGCGGCATATAACCTGGTAAGGATCAAGGCGGGCGATGAGTGGAAGACCGCGTTTAACACCAGGACCGGTCATTATGAATCCTTGGTTATGCCCTTTGGGTTGTGCAATGCGCCCGCAGTCTTTCAGGAATTCATCAACGATGTTTTCCGTGACCTGTTGCAGCAGTGTGTGGTGGTCTATTTGGATGACATCTTGGTATATTCTGAATCCATGGAGGCCCACATTCTGGATGTCAGACGAGTGTTGCAACAGTTACGAGAGAACAAGCTGTTCGGTAAGCTTGAGAAATGCGAATTTCACCGATCCCAGGTAACCTTCTTAGGTTACATCATTTCCGCTGAGGGGTTCTCCATGGATCCTGAGAAGGTTTCGGCTGTCTTACAGTGGCCCCAGCCCAGTGGTCTTCGTTCCCTGCAGCGCTTTTTGGGCTTCGCCAATTATTATCGGAAGTTCATCAGGGACTTTTCCATGCTAGCCAAGCCTCTCACGGATCTGACCAGGAAGGGCAGTAATTCCCAGGTCTGGCCGCTCGAGGCCATCCGAGCTTTTGAGGCTCTAAAGTCCGCCTTTGTGTCGACTCCGATTCTGTCGCATCCCAACCCTGGGTTGCCCTTTGTCCTCGAGGTGGACGCGTCTGAGACGGGAGTAGGCGCCCTTCTGTCTCAGCGTAGAACACCAGAGGGTCCTCTGCTTCCTTGTGGGTTTTACTCCCGGAAACTGTCTTCCGCGGAGTGCAACTATCAGATTGGTGACAGGGAGTTATTGGCCATCGTGCAGGCCCTTAAAGAATGGAGGCACTTGCTCGAGGGTTCGGTGGTTCCGGTCCTCATCCTGACGGACCACAAGAATCTGACCTACCTTTCTGAGGCCAAGAGATTGACACCACGTCAGGCCAGATGGGCTCTGTTCTTGTCACGTTTTAATTACGTGGTCTCCTACCTACCCGGTTCCAAGAACATCAGGGCAGATGCCTTATCACGGCAGTACTCCGAGCTGTCCAGGGAGGAGTCGATTCCGACTTCGGTCATACCTCCGAATCAGATCTTGGCCGCCATTCGCACCAGCCTGACCTCTCCCCTGGGTGAGCAGATTTTGGCGGCTCAATCTGGTGCTCCCTCTGGGAGACCCAACGGCAGATGTTTTGTGCCTGAGGAGTTGCGCACTCGGTTGTTGCGAACCTACCATAACTCCAAAACCGCGGGGCATCCTGGAAAGAATCAGCTGTCCTGGGCTGTTTCACGTCTGTTCTGGTGGCCTTCCCTACGTTCCGACATCGCCGCATATGTAGCGGCATGCTCCGTTTGTACCCAGAGTAAGTCCCCTCGGCACCTTCCGTTGGGCCTTCTGCAACCCATAGCCACCGGGGAGCGCCCATGGTCACACCTGGGGATGGATTTCATTGTGGACCTCCCTGCATCCCGAGGCCATACGGTCATTCTCATGATTGTGGATCGGTTTTCCAAAATGTGCCACTGTGTTCCTCTCAAGAAGTTACCCTCTGCACAAGAGTTGGCCACGATTTTTGCCAGGGAGGTCTTCCGGTTGCATGGTTTGCCCAAGGAGATTGTGTCGGATCGGGGGAGTCAGTTTGTGTCCAGGTTCTGGCGCGCCTTTTGCTCCCAGTTGGGGATTCATCTCTTCTTCTCCTCGGCCTACCACCCTCAGTCCAATGGGGCCGCAGAACGATCCAATCAGGCCTTGGAGCAATTCCTTCGTTGCTATGTCTCCGATCACCAAGACAATTGGGTTGACCTCCTGCCTTGGGCTGAGTTTGCCAGGAACACGGCGGTGAACTCTTCCTCTGGGACGTCTCCCTTCATGGCCAATTATGGGTTCCAACCTGCCGTGTTACCGGAGGTATTCTCTCCCCAGGATATTCCGGCTGTGGAGGATCACCTTTCCGTCCTACGTGCTTCTTGGGTACTGATCCAGAAGTCCCTTGAGGTCTCTGCGCAGCGCCAGAGACTCCAGGCTGATCGCAGACGAGCGCCTGCTCCTTCCTACCAGGTCGGAGACCGTGTATGGTTGTCCACCCGCAACCTCAACCTTCGAGTGCCCACTCCCAAGCTGGCGCCTCGCTTTGTTGGTCCCTTCCGAGTGCATCGCAGGGTAAACCCGGTAGCCTATGCCCTTGCGCTTCCTCCTGGCATGCGGATCTCCGACGTGTTTCATGTCTCCCTGTTGAAGCCACTGGTGTGTAATCGTTTCACTTCCTCGGTTCCTCGGCCTCGTCCGGTCCAAGTGGGTAATCGTGAGGAGTATGAGGTGAGCAATATCCTGGACTCACGCCTGGTCCGCGGTTGGGTGCAGTTTTTGGTCCATTGGCGTGGTTATGGTCCAGAGGAGCGTTCCTGGGTTCCCTCCGCAGATGTCCATGCTCCTGCCTTGCTCCGAGCCTTCCACGCACGCTTCCCTCAGAAACCGTTCTTTACTCCGCGGAGGAGGGGCCCTTGAGGGGGAGGTACTGTCATGGTCTTACCTTCTTGCTGTTCTCCTTTGTTTGACATGTGCTGGCGGCCATCTTGGTTTCTGGGGTTCTTGTAGCCTCCCACCCTGCGGCTCCTCCTTCCCACTGGGAGGAGCTGGATGCCCAGCTCATATATATAGGAGGTCTGTGGCTTCAGTTCCTTGCTTGGTCCTCCTGTGTTCACATGCTTCTAGACTGCTGCTGCTTCTGGTTCCTGATCCTGGTTTCGTCCGACTACCCTGCTGGTTCCTGATCCTGGTTTCGTCCGACTACCCTGCTGGTTCCTGATCCTGGCTTCGTCTGACTACCCTGCTGGTTCCTGATCCTGGCTTCGTCTGACTACCCTTCTGGTTCCTGACCTCTGGCTTCGCAAAGACTCTGCTTCGGTTTCGCCATCCGTTTGGACTTTTGCTTTACAGCTTTATTTTCAATAAAGCCTTCTTATTCTCACTTATCCCTTGTTGTACGTCTGGTTCATGGTTCCGTGACAAAGTGTTAGAGAAGAGAAAAGGAGGAGAGAGAATATTAATGGGAAAAATGTGTAGAGTGGGAGAGAATGAGGGGGATTAGAGAGTGGAAAAAGGGAGAAAAAAGAGGGAGAGAGAAGCTGAAAGGGAAGAGGAGGAGGAGAAAGGGTGGGGTAGAGCGGGATAGAGAGGATAGGGTGGTGCTAAACAGCACCCAGGCCCTAACATTCAGCACACTGGCTGAAATGTTTTAAGAAGAACAATGGCCATAACCCAATTTTATGGTCAACAGAACCATAACACAGTTTTCCTAACAAAAATATAAGGGCATTTCTGATAGTAGAAAACAGAGGGTAAAGAAAAACAAACTTCTTTATCTCTGTACCTGAGATATGTTTGTGTTATAATAGAAGTGTCCAAAATGATATACATATGGTAAGCACATACTGTATATCCACATGTAAAAGGTATATACTTCAGGACTAGAACTCTTGTCTAGCCTGATTATTATCAGTAATTAATATAAATATTAATTACCTGTCTTATCATTCTTTTCTCGCAGTTGACCATCATCTCACGGGGCATCAGTCACCTATAAAAAGTCAAAGGCGTGATAATATGTTCCTTTTACATGCTATAGACACTAATATATATAACACATGCTAGGGGCCTACTGACCTATCTTAGGCTTAATGTAAATATAATGCGAGAGGGGGTAAGAGAGAGGCAAATTGGGAGATATAGGATCAGAAAGAGATGGCTAAAAGGAGAGAATGAAAATGAGAGATAGAAGAGAAGATTGGTCTAAGTTGGGGATAGAAGAAAAAAGAGAGTAGGAGAGGTTGAAAGTGAGGTACAGTTAGGCAGACTAGGATGAGAAAAGAAACTTAACGGGCAATCAAAAAAACTGAGATTAATAAAATATAGGGAGAGGTGTAGAAAGACAGGGATAGGGAAGGAAATAGAAGAAAAATATAAAAGTGAACGGTCAAGAGAAAGAAAGGGGTTTGGGGGAGAGAGGGTCAAAAAAGAGCAGGTGAGAGAAAATTTGAGTAAGAGGGGCAAGGAGCATGTTATGGGTGGATAAAGGGAAAAATAGGTTCATTGTAATACAATAAACCAAAAAGGGGCAAGGGAGGACAAGAATGTAAAAGAGGGTGAGCAAACAGCAGCACAAAATAGAGCAAAAGGAAGAAAGGGACCGTGAGAGAAGGGGAAGAGTGAGCAAAAACTGGGAAAAATGTGAGGAGTGGAGAAGGGGAAGGAGAGGATAATGGTTAAAAAAAAGATTGGGTACGTGACAGTGAGGAAAGGGGAAACAATAGAAAATGGGGAGAGGATGAGAGAAATATAGAAAAAGGTGAAGTAGGGTAAAAAGACAAGATGCATGCGAGAGAGAGGGGCAAGAATGTAAGAGAGGGTGAGAAAACACGAGCACAACAGGAAGTAAAGGGAAGAAAGGGAACGTGAGAGAAGGCGAAGAGTGAGGGAAAACTGGGGAGAGTATAAGAGGTGGATAAGGGTAAGGAGAGGATAATGGTAAAAAAAAAAAGATAGGGTAGGTGAAAGTGAGGAAAGTGCAAACAATAGAAAAAGGGGAGAGGGTGAAAATAATATAGAAAAAGAGAAATTAGGGTAAAGAGACAAGGGGCATGCAAGAGAGGGGCAAGAGAAGATAAGAATGTAAGAGATGGTGAGAAAAACATGAGCATAGCTGGGAATAAAGGGATGAAAGGGTACATGACAGAAGTGAAAGAGTGGGGGAAAACTAGGGAGAGTGTGAGATACATGACATCAGAGAGAATAAAGAAGCAATATATAAAATGAGAAAGTGAAGGGGCATGAATAAAGGGTTGGATGGGGAGAAAAAGGTAAGGGATAAAGATAGGATGAGAGTGGGAAAGAGAGGGTAAACCTGAAAGGGATAAAGGCAGAAAGGGGATTATCGATAGGGAGAGAGCAGCCGGGGGGCGATCGAAAAATAGAGAGGGGGAAAGAAGGACAAGAAAAAGACATGGGTGAAGGAGAGAGGGGAAGTAGAAGAGCGGGGAAGAAATGTCAGGGGGATGAGAAAGGAAGAAAAGACTAAAGAAGAAAATATGAAGACGAGAAGATAGGATGTGGGAGAGAGAGGAAGAATGAGATTGAGGAATAAAGAGGGAAAGGGAAAGAAGAAGGTAAAAAAAGAGAGGAGGCATGTCAGCGAGAGGGAGAAAAAGGGATGAGAATGGCCGAGAGCATGAAAGAAAAAAAAGCTGAATAAAGAAAAAAAGAGTGAAAGGGAAAAGGCGAGAAGGCAAAAGGAAGTGTGGAGTGGGAACTCTGGGAGAGGGGGTTAGAAAGAGATGGTGATAGAAAAAAAAAGGCAATAAAGGGTGAAAGGTGGAGCATAAAGAGGAATGGAAGAGGGCTACATGGGGAGAAAGGGGATAATGCATAAGAAGGGAGTGGGAGGGGGCAAGAGAGAAATTGAAAGAGGGAAACAGGGACCAAAAAAAAAGACATAGGTGAAGGACCGAGCAGGTGAAAGAAAATTAGAGTAAGAGGGGCATGTTGCATGTTAGGGGTGGAGAAAGGGAAAAATAGGTTAATGGTAAAATAATAAACCAAAAAGGGGCAAGGGAGGTTAAGAATGTAAGAGAGGGTAAGGAAACAGCAGCACAAAATAGAGTAAAGGGAAGAAAGGGACCGTGAGAGAAGGGGAAGAGTGAGCGAAAACTGGGAAGAATGTGGGGAGTGGAGAAGGGGAAGGAGAGGATAATGGTTAAAAAAAGATTGGGTAGGTGACAGTGAGGAAAGGGGAAACAATAGAAATGGGGAGAGGATGAGAGAAATATAGAAAAAGGTGAAGTAGGCTAAAGAGACAAGATGCATGCAAGAGAGAGGGGCAAGAGAGGACAGGAATGTAAGAGAGGGTGAGAAAACACGAGCACAGCAGGAAGTAAAGAGAAGAAAGGGAACGTGAGAGAAGGTGAAGAGTGAGGGAAAACTGGGGAGAGTATAAGGGGTGGATAAGGGGAAGGAGAGGATAATAGTAAAAAAAAAAAAGATAGGGTAGGTGAAAGCGAGGAAAGGGCAAACAATAGAAAAAGGGGAGAGGGTAAAAAAATAATATAGAAAAGGGGAAAGTAGGGTAAAGAGACAAGGGGAATGCGAGAGAGGGGCAAGGGAGGACAACAATGTAAGAGAGGGAATTAAAAAATGAGCATAGCTGGAAGTAAAGGGATGAAAGGGTACGTGAGAGAAGTGAAAGAGTGGGGGAAAACTAGGGAGAGGTTGAGATACATGACATCAGAGAGAATAAAGAAGAGAAATATAAAATGAGAAAGTGAAGGGGCATGAATAAAGGGTTGGATGGGGAGAAAAAGTAAGGGATAAAGATAGGATGAGAGCGAGAAAGAGAGGGTAAACCTGAAAGGGACAAAGGCAGAAAGGGGATTATGGATAGGGAGAGAGCAGCCGGCGGGCGATCGAAAAATAGAGTAGGAGAAAGAGGATCAAGAAAAAGACATGGGTGAAGGAGAGAGGGGAAGTAGAAGAGCGGGGAAGAAATGCCAGGGGGATGAAAAAGGAAATAAAGACTAGAGAAGAAAAAATGAAGGCGAGAAGATAGTATGTGGGAGATAGAGGAAAAATGAGATTGAGGAATAGAGAGGGAAAGGGAAAGAAGAAGGTAAAAAAAGAGAGGAGGCATGTCAGCGAGATGAAGAAAAAGGGATGAGAATGGCAGAGAGCCTGAAAGAAGAAAAGGCAGAATAAAGAAAAAATGAGTGAAAGGGAAAAGGAGAGACGCGAAAGGAAGAGTGGAGGGGGAACTTTGGGAGAGGGGGTTAGAAAGAGATTGTGATAGAAAGAAAAAGGCAATAAAGGGTGAAAGGTGGAGCATAAAGAGGAACAGAAGAGGGCTAGATGGTGAGAAAGGGGATAATGGATAAGGAGGGAGTGGGAGGGGGCAAGAGAGAAATTGAAAAGGGGAAACAGGGACAAATAAAAAGACATAGGTGAAGGACCGAGGGGAAGCGGAAGAGCGAGGAAGAAATTTAAGAGGAATGAAAAAGGAAGAAGGGATTCAAGTGAGAAATAATAGGAGTAGAATAAAGGATGGAGGATATTGGTTTGAAGTTGAGTAAAAAAGACAAAGAGAGACTGAGAATGGAAAAAAAGATGGAAAAGAGAAAGGAGGCATGTGAGCTAAATCAGGAATAAGAGATGGGAATGGCGGAAAGTGAAAGAAAAAAAAACTGAGCAGAGATAAAAAGAGTGAAAGTGGGAATGAGAGAAGCGGAAAAGAGAGAGGGGAAGGAGAGCTTTGGGAGATGGGGATATAGAGAGATGGTGATATAAAGAAGGAAGGACAATGAAATAAAGGGTGAAAAGTAGAGCATAAATAGTAAAAATGATAGAAGGCTAGATGGTGAGAAAAAGAAAGGAATGGGTAGAGAAAGGACAAGAGAGAAAGAGTTTGAGGGTGAACATAAGGTTAAAAGAGACCGAAAGTGAAAAATAGATAGAGAGGGACAAGAAGTGTTAGAGAAGAGAAAAGGAGGAGAGAGAATATTAATGGGAAAAATGTGTAGAGTGGGAGAGAATGAGGGGGATTAGAGAGTGGAAAAAGGGAGAAAAAAGAGGGAGAGAGAAGCTGAAAGGGAAGAGGAGGAGGAGAAAGGGTGGGGTAGAGCGGGATAGAGAGGATAGGGTGGTGCTAAACAGCACCCAGGCCCTAACATTCAGCACACTGGCTGAAATGTTTTAAGAAGAACAATGGCCATAACCCAATTTTATGGTCAACAGAACCATAACACAGTTTTCCTAACAAAAATATAAGGGCATTCCTGATAGTAGAAAACAGAGGGTAAAGAAAAACAAACTTCTTTATCTCTGTACCTGAGATATGTTTGTGTTATAATAGAAGTGTCCAAAATGATATACATATGGTAAGCACATACTGTATATCCACATGTAAAAGGAATATACTTCAGGACTAGAACTCTTGTCTAGCCTGATTATTATCAGTAATTAATATAAATATTAATTACCTGTCTTATCATTCTTTTCTCGCAGTTGACCATCGTCTCACGGGGCATCAGTCACCTATAAAAAGTCAAAGGCTTGATAATATGTTCCTTTTACATGCTATAGACACTAATATATATAACACATGCTAGGGGCCTACTGACCTATCTCAGGCTTAACGTAAATATAATGCGAGAGGGGGTAAGAGAGAGGCAAATTGGGAGATATAGGATCAGAAAGAGATGGCTAAAAGGAGAGAATGAAAATGAGAGATAGAAGAGAAGATTGGTCTAAGTTGGGGATAGAAGAAAAAAGAGAGTAGGAGAGGTTGAAAGTGAGGTACAGTTAGGCAGACTAGGATGAGAAAAGAAACTTAACGGGCAATCAAAAAAACTGATATTAATAAAATATAGGGAGAGGTGTAGAAAGACAGGGATAGGGAAGGAAATAGAAGAAAAATATAAAAGTGAACGGTCAAGAGAAAGAAAGGGGTTTGGGGGAGAGAGGGTCAAAAAAGAGCAGGTGAGAGAAAATTTGAGTAAGAGGGGCAAGGAGCATGTTATGGGTGGATAAAGGGAAAAATAGGTTCATTGTAATACAATAAACCAAAAAGGGGCAAGGGAGGACAAGAATGTAAAAGAGGGTGAGCAAACAGCAGCACAAAATAGAGCAAAAGGAAGAAAGGGACCGTGAGAGAAGGGGAAGAGTAAGCAAAAACTGGGAAAAATGTGAGGAGTGGAGAAGGGGAAGGAGAGGATAATGGTTAAAAAAAGATTGGGTAGGTGACAGTGAGGAAAGGGGAAACAATAGAAAATGGGGAGAGGATGAGAGAAATATAGAAAAAGGTGAAGTAGGGTAAAAAGACAAGATGCATGCGAGAGAGAGGGGCAAGAATGTAAGAGAGGGTGAGAAAACACCAGCACAACAGGAAGTAAAGGGAAGAAAGGGAACGTGAGAGAAGGCGAAGAGTGAGGGAAAACTGGGGAGAGTATAAGAGGTGGATAAGGGTAAGGAGAGGATAATGGTAAAAAAAAAAGATAGGGTAGGTGAAAGTGAGGAAAGTGCAAACAATAGAAAAAGGGGAGAGGGTGAAAATAATATAGAAAAAGAGAAAGTAGGGTAAAGAGACAAGGGGCATGCAAGAGAGGGGCAAAAGAAGATAAGAATGTAAGAGATGGTAAGAAAAACATGAGCATAGCTGGGAATAAAGGGATGAAAGGGTACATGACAGAAGTGAAAGAGTGGGGGAAAACTAGGGAGAGTGTGAGATACATGACATCAGAGAGAATAAAGAAGCAATATATAAAATGAGAAAGTGAAGGGGCATGAATAAAGGGTTGGATGGGGAGAAAAAGGTAAGGGATAAAGATAGGATGAGAGCGGGAAAGAGAGGGTAAACCTGAAAGGGATAAAGGCAGAAAGGGGATTATGGATAGGGAGAGAGCAGCCGGGGGGCGATCAAAAAATAGAGAAGGGGAAAGAAGGACAAGAAAAAGACATGGGTGAAGGAGAGAGGGGAAGTAGAAGAGCGGGGAAGAAATGTCAGGGGGATGAGAAAGGAAGAAAAGACTAAAGAAGAAAATATGAAGACGAGAAGATAGGATGTGGGAGAGAGAGGAAGAATGAGATTGAGGAATAAAGAGGGAAAGGGAAAGAAGAAGGTAAAAAAAGAGAGGAGGCATGTCAGCGAGAGGGAGAAAAAGGGATGAGAATGGCCGAGAGCATGAAAGAAAAAAAAGCAGAATAAAGAAAAAAAGAGTGAAAGGGAAAAGGCGAGAAGGCAAAAGGAAGCGTGGAGTGGGAACTCTGGGAGAGGGGGTTAGAAAGAGATGGTGATAGAAAAAAAAAGGCAATAAAGGGTGAAAGGTGGAGCATAAAGAGGAATGGAAGAGGGCTACATGGGGAGAAAGGGGATAATGCATAAGAAGGGAGTGGGAGGGGGCAAGAGAGAAATTGAAAGAGGGAAACAGGGACCAAAAAAAAAGACATAGGTGAAGGACCGAGCAGGTGAAAGAAAATTAGAGTAAGAGGGGCATGTTGCATGTTAGGGGTGGAGAAAGGGAAAAATAGGTTAATGGTAAAATAATAAACCAAAAAGGGGCAAGGGAGGTTAAGAATGTAAGAGAGGGTAAGGAAACAGCAGCACAAAATATAGTGAAGGGAAGAAAGGGACCGTGAGAGAAGGGGAAGAGTGAGCGAAAACTGGGAAGAATGTGGGGAGTGGAGAAGGGGAAGGAGAGGATAATGGTTAAAAAAAGATTGGGTAGGTGACAGTGAGGAAAGGGGAAACAATAGAAATGGGGAGAGGATGAGAGAAATATAGAAAAAGGTGAAGTAGGCTAAAGAGACAAGATGCATGCAAGAGAGAGGGGCAAGAGAGGACAGGAATGTAAGAGAGGGTGAGAAAACACGAGCACAGCAGGAAGTAAAGAGAAGAAAGGGAACGTGAGAGAAGGTGAAGAGTGAGGGAAAACTGGGGAGAGTATAAGGGGTGGATAAGGGGAAGGAGAGGATAATGGTAAAAAAAAAGATAGGGTAGGTGAAAGCGAGGAAAGGGCAAACAATAGAAAAAGGGGAGAGGGTAAAAAAATAATATAGAAAAGGGGAAAGTAGGGTAAAGAGACAAGGGGAATGCGAGAGAGGGGCAAGGGAGGACAAGAATGTAAGAGAGGGAATTAAAAAATGAGCATAGCTGGAAGTAAAGGGATGAAAGGGTACGTGAGAGAAGTGAAAGAGTGGGGGAAAACTAGGGAGAGGTTGAGATACATGACATCAGAGAGAATAAAGAAGAGAAATATAAAATGAGAAAGTGAAGGGGCATGAATAAAGGGTTGGATGGGGAGAAAAAGTAAGGGATAAAGATAGGATGAGAGCGAGAAAGAGAGGGTAAACCTGAAAGGGACAAAGGCAGAAAGGGGATTATGGATAGGGAGAGAGCAGCCGGCGGGCGATCGAAAAATATAGTAGGAGAAAGAGGATCAAGAAAAAGACATGGGTGAAGGAGAGAGGGGAAGTAGAAGAGCGGGGAAGAAATGCCAGGGGGATGAAAAAGGAAATAAAGACTAGAGAAGAAAAAATGAAGGCGAGAAGATAGTATGTGGGAGATAGAGGAAAAATGAGATTGAGGAATAAAGAGGGAAAGGGAAAGAAGAAGGTAAAAAAAGAGAGGAGGCATGTCAGCGAGATGAAGAAAAAGGGATGAGAATGGCAGAGAGCCTGAAAGAAGAAAAGGCAGAATAAATAAAAAATGAGTGAAAGGGAAAAAGAGAGACACGAAAGGAAGAGTGGAGGGGGAACTTTGGGAGAGGGGGTTAGAAAGAGATTGTGATAGAAAGAAAAAGGCAATAAAGGGTGAAAGGTGGAGCATAAAGAGGAACAGAAGAGGGCTAGATGGTGAGAAAGGGGATAATGGATAAGGAGGGAGTGGGAGGGGGCAAGAGAGAAATTGAAAAGGGGAAACAGGGACAAATAAAAAGACATAGGTGAAGGACCGAGGGGAAGCGGAAGAGCGAGGAAGAAATTTAAGAGGAATGAAAAAGGAAGAAGGGATTCAAGTGAGAAATAATAGGAGTAGAATAAAGGATGGAGGATATTGGTTTGAAGTTGAGGAAAAAAGACAAAGAGAGACTGAGAATGGAAAAAAAGATGGAAAAGAGAAAGGAGGCATGTGAGCGAAATCGGGAATAAGAGATGAGAATGGCGGAAAGTGAAAGAAAAAAAAACTGAGCAGAGATAAAAAGAGTGAAAGTGGGAATGAGAGAAGCGGAAAAGAGAGAGGGGAAGGAGAGCTTTGGGAGATGAGGATAGAGAGAGATGGTGATATAAAGAAGGAAGGACAATGAAATAAAGGGTGAAAAGTAGAGCATAAATAGTAAAAATGAAAGAGGGCTAGATGGTGAGAAAAAGAAAGGAATGGGTAGAGAAAGGACAAGAGAGAAAGAGTTTGAGGGGGAACATAAGGTTAAAAGAGACCGAAAGTGAAAAATAGATAGAGAGGGACAAGAAGTGTTAGAGAAGAGAAAAGGAGGAGAGAGAATATTAATGGGAAAAATGTGTAGAGTGGGAGAGAATGAGGGGGATTAGAGAGTGGAAAAAGGGAGAAAAATGAGGGAGAGAGAAGCTGAAAGGGAAGAGGAGGAGGAGAAAGGGTGGGGTAGAGCGGGATAGGGAGGATAGGGTGGTGCTAAACAGCACCCAGGCCCTAACATTCAGCACACTGGCTGAAATGTTTTAAGAAGAACAATGGCCATAACCCAATTTTATGGTCAACAGAACCATAACACAGTTTTCCTAACAAAAATATAAGGGCATTCCTGATAGTAGAAAACAGAGGGTAAAGAAAAACAAACTTCTTTATCTCTGTACCTGATATATGTTTGTGTTATAATAGATGTGTCCAAAATGATATACATATGGTAAGCACATACTGTATATCCACATGTAAAAGGAATATACTTCAGGACTAGAACTCTTGTCTAGCCTGATTATTATCAGTAATTAATATAAATATTAATTACCTGTCTTATCATTCTTTTCTCGCAGTTGACCATCGTCTCACGGGGCATCAGTCACCTATAAAAAGTTAAAGGCGTGATAATATGTTCCTTTTACATGCTATAGACACTAATATATATAACACATGCTAGGGGCCTACTGACCTATCTCAGGCTTAATGTAAATATAATGCGAGAGGGGGTAAGAGAGAGGCAAATTGGGAGATATAGGATCAGAAAGAGATAGCTAAAAGGAGAGAATGAAAATGAGAGATAGAAGAGAAGATTGGTCTAAGTTGGGGATAGAAGAAAAAAGAGAGTAGGAGAGGTTGAAAGTGAGGTACAGTTAGGCAGACTAGGATGAGAAAAGAAACTTAACGGGCAATCAAAAAAACTGAGATTAATAAAATATAGGGAGAGGTGTAGAAAGACAGGGATAGGGAAGGAAATAGAAGAAAAATATAAAAGTGAACGGTCAAGAGAAAGAAAGGGGTTTGGGGGAGAGAGGGTCAAAAAAGAGCAGGTGAGAGAAAATTTGAGTAAGAGGGGCAAGGAGCATGTTATGGGTGGATAAAGGGAAAAATAGGTTCATTGTAATACAATAAACCAAAAAGGGGCAAGGGAGGACAAGAATGTAAAAGAGGGTGAGCAAACAGCAGCACAAAATAGAGCAAAAGGAAGAAAGGGACCGTGAGAGAAGGGGAAGAGTGAGCAAAAACAGGGAAAAATGTGAGGAGTGGAGAAGGGGAAGGAGAGGATAATGGTTAAAAAAAAGATTGGGTAAGTGACAGTGAGGAAAGGGGAAACAATAGAAAATGGGGAGAGGATGAGAGAAATATAGAAAAAGGTGAAGTAGGGTAAAAAGACAAGATGCATGCGAGAGAGAGGGGCAAGAATGTAAGAGAGGGTGAGAAAACACGAGCACAACAGGAAGTAAAGGGAAGAAAGGGAACGTGAGAGAAGGCGAAGAGTGAGGGAAAACTGGGGAGAGTATAAGAGGTGGATAAGGGTAAGGAGAGGATAATGGTAAAAAAAAAAGATAGGGTAGGTGAAAGTGAGGAAAGTGCAAACAATAGAAAAAGGGGAGAGGGTGAAAATAATATAGAAAAAGAGAAAGTAGGGTAAAGAGACAAGGGGCATGCAAGAGAGGGGCAAAAGAAGATAAGAATGTAAGAGATGGTAAGAAAAACATGAGCATAGCTGGGAATAAAGGGATGAAAGGGTACATGACAGAAGTGAAAGAGTGGGGGAAAACTAGGGAGAGTGTGAGATACCTGACATCAGAGAGAATAAAGAAGCAAAATATATAAAATGAGAAAGTGAAGGGGCATGAATAAAGGGTTGGATGGGGAGAAAAAGGTAAGGGATAAAGATAGGATGAGAGCGGGAAAGAGAGGGTAAACCTGAAAGGGATAAAGGCTGAAAGGAGATTATGGATAGGGAGAGAGCAGCCGGGGGGCGATCGAAAAATAGAGAAGGGGAAAGAAGGACAAGAAAAAGACATGGGTGAAGGAGAGAGGGGAAGTAGAAGAGCGGGGAAGAAATGTCAGGGGGATGAGAAAGGAAGAAAAGACTAAAGAAGAAAATATGAAGACGAGAAGATAGGATGTGGGAGAGAGAGGAAGAATGAGATTGAGGAATAAAGAGGGAAAGGGAAAGAAGAAGGTAAAAAAAGAGAGGAGGCATGTCAGCGAGAGGGAGAAAAAGGGATGAGAATGGCCGAGAGCATGAAAGAAAAAAAAGCAGAATAAAGAAAAAAAGAGTGAAAGGGAAAAGGCGAGAAGGCAAAAGGAAGTGTGGAGTGGGAACTCTGGGAGAGGGGGTTAGAAAGAGATGGTGATAGAAAAAAAAAGGCAATAAAGGGTGAAAGGTGGAGCATAAAGAGGAATGGAAGAGGGCTACATGGGGAGAAAGGGGATAATGCATAAGAAGGGAGTGGGAGGGGGCAAGAGAGAAATTGAAAGAGGGAAACAGGGACCAAAAAAAAAGACATAGGTGAAGGACCGAGCAGGTGAAAGAAAATTAGAGTAAGAGGGGCATGTTGCATGTTAGGGGTGGAGAAAGGGAAAAATAGGTTAATGGTAAAATAATAAACCAAAAAGGGGCAAGGGAGGTTAAGAATGTAAGAGAGGGTAAGGAAACAGCAGCACAAAATATAGTGAAGGGAAGAAAGGGACCGTGAGAGAAGGGAAGAGTGAGCGAAAACTGGGAAGAATGTGGGGAGTGGAGAAGGGGAAGGAGAGGATAATGGTTAAAAAAAGATTGGGTAGGTGACAGTGAGGAAAGGGGAAACAATAGAAATGGGGAGAGGATGAGAGAAATATAGAAAAAGGTGAAGTAGGCTAAAGAGACAAGATGCATGCAAGAGAGAGGGGCAAGAGAGGACAGGAATGTAAGAGAGGGTGAGAAAACACGAGCACAGCAGGAAGTAAAGAGAAGAAAGGGAACGTGAGAGAAGGTGAAGAGTGAGGGAAAACTGGGGAGAGTATAAGGGGTGGATAAGGGGAAGGAGAGGATAATGGTAAAAAAAAAGATAGGGTAGGTGAAAGCGAGGAAAGGGCAAACAATAGAAAAAGGGGAGAGGGTAAAAAAATAATATAGAAAAGGGGAAAGTAGGGTAAAGAGAAAAGGGGAATGCGAGAGAGGGGCAAGGGAGGACAAGAATGTAAGAGAGGGAATTAAAAAATGAGCATAGCTGGAAGTAAAGGGATGAAAGGGTACGTGAGAGAAGTGAAAGAGTGGGGGAAAACTAGGGAGAGGTTGAGATACATGACATCAGAGAGAATAAAGAAGAGAAATATAAAATGAGAAAGTGAAGGGGCATGAATAAAGGGTTGGATGGGGAGAAAAAGTAAGGGATAAAGATAGGATGAGAGCGAGAAAGAGAGGGTAAACCTGAAAGGGACAAAGGCAGAAAGGGGATTATGGATAGGGAGAGAGCAGCCGGCGGGCGATCGAAAAATAGAGTAGGAGAAAGAGGATCAAGAAAAAGACATGGGTGAAGGAGAGAGGGGAAGTAGAAGAGCGGGGAAGAAATGCCAGGGGGATGAAAAAGGAAATAAAGACTAGAGAAGAAAAAATGAAGGCGAGAAGATAGTATGTGGGAGATAGAGGAAAAATGAGATTGAGGAATAAAGAGGGAAAGGGAAAGAAGAAGGTAAAAAAAGAGAGGAGGCATGTCAGCGAGATGAAGAAAAAGGGATGAGAATGGCAGAGAGCCTGAAAGAAGAAAAGGCAGAATAAATAAAAAATGAGTGAAAGGGAAAAAGAGAGACACGAAAGGAAGAGTGGAGGGGGAACTTTGGGAGAGGGGGTTAGAAAGAGATTGTGATAGAAAGAAAAAGGCAATAAAGGGTGAAAGGTGGAGCATAAAGAGGAACAGAAGAGGGCTAGATGGTGAGAAAGGGGATAATGGATAAGGAGGGAGTGGGAGGGGGCAAGAGAGAAATTGAAAAGGGGAAACAGGGACAAATAAAAAGACATAGGTGAAGGACCGAGGGGAAGCGGAAGAGCGAGGAAGAAATTTAAGAGGAATGAAAAAGGAAGAAGGGATTCAAGTGAGAAATAATAGGAGTAGAATAAAGGATGGAGGATATTGGTTTGAAGTTGAGGAAAAAAGACAAAGAGAGACTGAGAATGGAAAAAAAGATGGAAAAGAGAAAGGAGGCATGTGAGCGAAATCGGGAATAAGAGATGAGAATGGCGGAAAGTGAAAGAAAAAAAAACTGAGCAGAGATAAAAAGAGTGAAAGTGGGAATGAGAGAAGCGGAAAAGAGAGAGGGGAAGGAGAGCTTTGGGAGATGGGGATAGAGAGAGATGGTGATATAAAGAAGGAAGGACAATGAAATAAAGGGTGAAAAGTAGAGCATAAATAGTAAAAATGAAAGAGGGCTAGATGGTGAGAAAAAGAAAGGAATGGGTAGAGAAAGGACAAGAGAGAAAGAGTTTGGGGGTGAACATAAGGTTAAAAGAGACCGAAAGTGAAAAATAGATAGAGAGGGACAAGAAGTGTTAGAGAAGAGAAAAGGAGGAGAGAGAATATTAATGGGAAAAATGTGTAGAGTGGGAGAAAATGAGGGGGATTAGAGAGTGGAAAAAGGGAGAAAAAAGAGGGAGAGAGAAGCTGAAAGGGAAGAGGAGGAGGAGAAAGGGTGGGGTAGAGCGGGATAGAGAGGATAGGGTGGTGCTAAACAGCACCCAGGCCCTAACATTCAGCACACTGGCTGAAATGTTTTAAGAAGAACAATGGCCATAACCCAATTTTATGGTCAACAGAACCATACCACAGTTTTCCTAACAAAAATATAAGGGCATTCCTGATAGTAGAAAACAGAGGGTAAAGAAAAACAAACTTCTTTATCTCTGTACCTGAGATATGTTTGTGTTATAATAGAAGTGTCCAAAATGATATACATATGGTAAGCACATACTGTATATCCACATGTAAAAGGAATATACTTCAGGACTAGAACTCTTGTCTAGCCTGATTATTATCAGTAATTAATATAAATATTAATTACCTGTCTTATCATTCTTTTCTCGCAGTTGACCATGGTCTCACGGGGCATCAGTCACCTATAAAAAGTCAAAGGCGTGATAATATGTTCCTTTTACATGCTATAGACACTAATATATATAACACATGCTAGGGGCCTACTGACCTATCTCAGGCTTAATGTAAATATAATGTGAGAGGGGGTAAGAGAGAGGCAAATTGGGAGATATAGGATCAGAAAGAGATGGCTAAAAGGAGAGAATGAAAATAAGAGATAGAAGAGAAGATTGGTCTAAGTTGGGGATAGAAGAAAAAAGAGAGTAGGAGAGGTTGAAAGTGAGGTACAGTTAGGCAGACTAGGATGAGAAAAGAAACTTAACGGGCAATCAAAAAAACTGATATTAATAAAATATAGGGAGAGGTGTAGAAAGACAGGGATAGGGAAGGAAATAGAAGAAAAATATAAAAGTGAACGGTCAAGAGAAAGAAAGGGGTTTGGGGGAGAGAGGGTCAAAAAAGAGCAGGTGAGAGAAAATTTGAGTAAGAGGGGCAAGGAGCATGTTATGGGTGGATAAAGGGAAAAATAGGTTCATTGTAATACAATAAACCAAAAAGGGGCAAGGGAGGACAAGAATGTAAAAGAGGGTGAGCAAACAGCAGCACAAAATAGAGCAAAAGGAAGAAAGGGACCGTGAGAGAAGGGGAAGAGTGAGCAAAAACTGGGAAAAATGTGAGGAGTGGAGAAGGGGAAGGAGAGGATAATGGTTAAAAAAAGATTGGGTAAGTGACAGTGAGGAAAGGGGAAACAATAGAAAATGGGGAGAGGATGAGAGAAATATAGAAAAAGGTGAAGTAGGGTAAAAAGACAAGATGCATGCGAGAGAGAGGGGCAAGAATGTAAGAGAGGGTGAGAAAACACGAGCACAACAGGAAGTAAAGGGAAGAAAGGGAACGTGAGAGAAGGCGAAGAGTGAGGGAAAACTGGGGAGAGTATAAGAGGTGGATAAGGGTAAGGAGAGGATAATGGTAAAAAAAAAAGATAGGGTAGGTGAAAGTGAGGAAAGTGCAAACAATAGAAAAAGGGGAGAGGGTGAAAATAATATAGAAAAAGAGAAAGTAGGGTAAAGAGACAAGGGGCATGCAAGAGAGGGGCAAAAGAAGATAAGAATGTAAGAGATGGTAAGAAAAACATGAGCATAGCTGGGAATAAAGGGATGAAAGGGTACATGACAGAAGTGAAAGAGTGGGGGAAAACTAGGGAGAGTGTGAGATACATGACATCAGAGAGAATAAAGAAGCAATATATAAAATGAGAAAGTGAAGGGGCATGAATAAAGGGTTGGATGGGGAGAAAAAGGTAAGGGATAAAGATAGGATGAGAGCGGGAAAGAGAGGGTAAACCTGAAAGGGATAAAGGCAGAAAGGGGATTATGGATAGGGAGAGAGCAGCCGGGGGGGCGATCGAAAAATAGAGAAGGGGAAAGAAGGACAAGAAAAAGACATGGGTGAAGGAGAGAGGGGAAGTAGAAGAGCGGGGAAGAAATGTCAGGGGGATGAGAAAGGAAGAAAAGACTAAAGAAGAAAATATGAAGACGAGAAGATAGGATGTGGGAGAGAGAGGAAGAATGAGATTGAGGAATAAAGAGGGAAAGGGAAAGAAGAAGGTAAAAAAAGAGAGGAGGCATGTCAGCGAGAGGGAGAAAAAGGGATGAGAATGGCCGAGAGCATGAAAGAAAAAAAAGCAGAATAAAGAAAAAAAGAGTGAAAGGGAAAAGGCGAGAAGGCAAAAGGAAGCGTGGAGTGGGAACTCTGGGAGAGGGGGTTAGGCTACTTTCACACTTGCGGCAGACTGATCCGTCAAACAGTTCCGGCGCCGGAATTGGCCACCGGATCCGACAAAACGCATACCGCCGCACAGTTTTACTGCAACGGATCCGTCCTTCCGTCGACTGTTAGAAAAGCCGGATCCGTCGTTCAGTTTCCTTCAGTCGTCAATTTTCGACGGATCCGTCCGTCGGATCCGTCTAAAAAGCTGATCCGTCTATTCCGTTTGCTTCCGTTTTTAGACGGAAAGACGGATCCGGCGTTTAAATTTAGAGATTAAGGATGCTATCTTTTTAAGCAAATATTAAAACTGTCTATAAAAGATAAGAGAAGGTCACAAAAAGATGCAATCTGTTAAAGCAAATACTACAACTGGCTATAAAAGACCAGCAAAGTTCACTTACCACTCAGAAGTTCCTTCAGCAGAGTGCAAAGATGATGCCGGACCATATTCGTTTTGGATTTCAGGCTTTAATTCTGGTTTCACGATGGAGAAGACGTCTTCAAGCCAGGCGACGTAAAACGCGTCGCTATTGGGTGCATCCAATAACCTCTGCAAGAGTAAGAAGGGGAGTTTTTGAAACTCTATTTCCTGAATTGAGGGATTATCCAGAAAAATTCTTTACCTATTTACGGATGACGGTAGAAAGTTTCGATGATCTTCTACAACGTGTGTCACCTCACATTCAAAGGCAAGACACCACTTTCCGTCGCTGTGTTTCCCCAGCAGAACGCCTATTGTTGACGATAAGGTAAAGTTTATACTTTATTACATATTATACCAATATTTGGTCTAAATTTTCAAAAGCTGCTGTTTGGTAGTGTGAAGCCATACATTTTTTAATCCAAATCTACTTTTTCTGGGATCACTGTACTTTCTGGGCTCACTGTACAAAGTGTTTTGGGCCCAATTGATGCTCATCTATTTTTTTTGTAATTATACATCTTGTTTTGGAAAAGTTTGAATCAATATACTCGTCATTGAAGATTTATGAACTGTGATGAATATTGTTCGCCATGGAGAACAAACATTTATTGTTGAATTTTTTTAAAAATTACATTGGCCACAAAAAAAATCTTGACCAAACTAATATATGTAGGGGTGCACTAAAATTGCGTCCAATTGATATACTGTACCTTGTATATTATCTTGTTTATTAATAATTTTTATACACTTATTTTTTTCTTTTATATTTTAGGTTTTTGGCAAGTGGAGAAAGTTTCAGCTCACTCCATTTTCAATTTCGCCTTGGGATATCAACTGTTTCAATAATTGTAAAGGAGACATGCCGTGTTTTGTGGGAACAACTGCATGATGAATTCATCCCACATCCAACTCGACAGCATTGGAAAGAAATATCTGAAAGATTTTGGGATGTTTGTCAGTTTCCCAACTGCATAGGGGCTGTAGACGGTAAACATATTCGTATCATCAAGCCTCACGGAACCGGATCCGAGTTTTTCAATTATAAGAAATATTTTTCTATAATACTGATGGCCATCGCAGATGCTCAATATCGTTTTGTTGCAGTGGACGTAGGGGCCTATGGACGCGCAAACGATTCAATGGTGTTTAAAAATTCAAATATGGGCCGTAGTCTATATAATGGACAATTCGATTTTCCTCTCCCTCAACCACTGCCAGGTACTGATGGCCCACCCATGCCGTTTGTATTGGTTGGTGATGAGGCATTTCAAATGTGTGGAAATCTAATTAAACCATATTCCAGCCGCGGATTAGATTTAAAAAAACGCACATACAACTACCGCTTGACCAGGGCTCGAAGAATGGTAGAATGCACTTTTGGAATTTTGGTCGCAAAATGGAGGATTTTCACTAAACCTATTCACCTGAAGGTTGAATCAGTAGACGAGGTTGTCAAGTGTGCTGTGGTGTTACATAACTACCTCCTTCATAAAGAACCACTCAATTTGGAACAGGTGCCCGAGGACAGCGAGATCGCGAGCATTCAAAGTTGTCGACATCGGTCAACTGTAGCGGTTGCACGGATGAGAGACTCGTTTGCAGATTATTTTTGTACAGAAGCTGGAAGGGTGGACTGGCAGGACCAATTTTTATAAACTATTTTGGATTAATTTTCAAATAACCGTTAATTTATGTTTGTTGTCCCGTTGGTTGATGGTTACAGTGTGTTGTATTTGATTTCAATAGCATTTTAGGTTAAATAAATATTTTTTATACGTAATTGTGATTTTATTTTAATATATTAATTGTGATTTTATTTTAATATATTGATGTGCTCACGCTGGAGTAGCGACACATACTTGTGTCGCTCCAATCAGTCCTGTTAGGAGACTGTCTGCCTACGCTGGAGGATCGACAATCTGTTTTGTCGCTACGCCAGTGCTGGGAGATTTTAATTGTCTGGCCTATAAGACACCTAGCTTTACAATCTACCAACGCTGGAGGAGCGACAATCTGTTATGTCGCTCAGCCAGTGCTGGGAGATAATGTCTGGCCTATAAGACACCTAGCTTTCTTACCAATCTACCAACGCTGGAGGAGCGACAATCTGTTATGTCGCTCAGCCAGTGCTGGGAGATTATGTCTGGCCTATAAGACACCTAGCTTACCAATCTACCAACGCTGGAGGAGCGACAATCTGTTGTGTCGCTCCACCAGTGCTGGGAGATTATGTCTGGCCTATAAGACACCTAGCTTTCTTACAATCTACCAACGCTGGAGGAGCGACAATCTGTTGTGTCGCTCCGCCAGTGCTGGGAGATTATGTCTGGCCTATAAGACACCTAGCTTTCTTACCAATCTACCAACGCTGGAGGAGCGACAATCTGTTGTGTCGCTCCGCCAGTGCTGGGAGATAATGTCTGGCCTATAAGACACCTAGCTTTCAATCTACCAACGCTGGTGGAGCGACAATCTGTTGTGTCGCTACACCAGCGCTGGGAGATTTTAATTGTCAAAAAATTTAAAATATCTATCTTAATTTAAAAAAAAAACAAAAACAGTTCTTGGATTTTTTAAACCAAAAAATAACATTTATTATAAATAACAATAAAATAAATAAAACACAAAGTTACAAATTGAGGAAATGGTGGGGGGTGGAGGAAAGTGATTGGTTTGGGTCCACTCTCTCCTGTTGTTCTTCTGCCACTGTGGACAACAAAGTGCGTGTTGATGCAAGTGGCACAGAGGGAGTGTGAAGACTGGATTGGGCAGGAGAAGGAGTTTCCCGAGCAAGAGTAGAGGGAGTGGTGAAAGAGGAAGGAGCATAGTAAGAAGGAGGAGAAGAAAAGCTTTGAGAAAAGAGCTCGGGGGTTTGGGATGGGGGTGGGTTGTGGGGAGGGGGAGGGGGAGGGGGAGGGTGGGAATGCTGAGCCTGGTGGGGCTGTAAAGTTGGATAGGTGTGGGATGGGGGATAGGTGAAGGATGGGGGATAGGAGTAGGATGGGGGATAGGGCTGGGGTGGGGGAATGGTTGTGGGGCGGTGTGCCAGTTGCCACAAAACGCTGTCCATCTGTCTTCTGGCCTCATACTGCTGGTCGGGTGATAAGCGTTCCAGCGCAGGTAACAACGACACAAGATAGTGATGCATCGGACTCATTTGTGTCGTCAACACCGCCCCCTCCTGAAGACGACGCGAATGATCCTCCACAGATGCAACCCTATTTGTGATCCCCGCCAAGGACTCATACATGAGCCTTGTGAGGTCTTCGTAGTTAGCCTGGCGGCTCCTACCTGACCTCTGGCGACGCATGAGGGCCTCAAAAAGTGGTGCCATGGTTGCCATCGTTACGTCGCCAGAGGGCACAAGTAGGGGAACATGGTGTTCCTGACAAGCAGTAGGAGCAGGGCGAGAGGGACCCGCGGCGGCTTGCTCTTCAGGGACCGCCTCCTGAGGAACTTCGGGCGCAAGAGTGCTGCTTGATGTTCTGTGAAGCAAAGAAAAAAATAAATTTAGAATTTTTAATGGATGGGAGAAACAGTCGGATAGAGGTTTAGCAAAGAGACTTCTGAAACGACATAGGAGGTTACATTCCAAAAAATAGAGAAACATACTGTACATAAATAGAGGCCATGAATTAAATGATTTTTCAAGGAAGTGTCTATGTACAGTATAGCCTTTTTTTTGGAAAACAACTTCTAATGAAAAAATCGGAAGCACACATTGCTACTCTCTACTACACTAAATACAATGTGGATGTCGAAGACAAAGTGCCTAATGACAGTCTGTCTGGGCCATACACCTAGTTTGATATTTTTTTTTTTTTAGAGACACCAAATACCTTACCTTCGCATCTCCAGGGTCCTTCGTAGGAACCCCAAGGCGGCAGAATAGCGGTATACGTGTCTTGAGGCTCCTCCTGACCCACTCGGGCGCCGAAGTTCCTCATTAAAGGCCTTCTTGTAGCGGTCCCTGATTGAGCGCCACCGAACCATGATCGTGTCTCCTAGAAAGAAATAAATCAAATTAGGATCTATAAAATAAGTGATTTAATCAAAGTTGGTTTACAATTGTACTTTAAACAGCCACAATAAGAAAAAAAAATTTTTTAAAAAAAATTAAGTGGCGCTTATAATAAAATTATACTGTAAACCACTTTTGAAAAAAAATTTTTTTAACATGTATGTCTGCTATCTACAAATATATTTATACTTACGGCATTGGCCCTGTTGCCTTTCTCGGAGGTCATCCCAGTTGGGGACAATGGCCGCACAGATCTCGTTCCAGAGGAGCCGTGTAAGATGATGGTCTGCATGGCGGCGGTCGGTGTGGTCCCACAACGGTGTACGTTCCTCCACCATATGGATGAGGAGGTCATTGTCAATATAAAATCTTTCAACGTCCTCCTCATGCCTTCTGGTGGAGGTTTGGGATCCCTAAAAGAAGAAAAAAAAATAGAATAACATTTTTTTGGAATATTTAAAAAAAAAAAAATAGAAAAATTAAAATAATTTACAATACTCACACGACCACGACCGCCACGTGCTCCACGGCGTCCTCTGGAAGATCTTTGATGACCTCTCTCACTGGCAACAGGACGAGATGGCTAAAAAAAAATAATAATAAATAAATGAATAAATATATATATATATATATATATATATATATATATACTCAACAAATGACGAGGCACAAAATTCCATCTTTTGTTGCCAGGGTAACGAGCCCAAAACTTTTTGCCCAGCAACGTATCGGCCAACTCAATGAGGCCTTTGTCAAGCTTGACAAAGGCCTCATTGAGTAGGCCGAAACATTGCTGCAAAAAATTTGTTGGGGTCATCAACCTGTCAACAAAAGCGGGAAGTGCTGCCTCGTCATTTGTTGAGTACGTATCGTGGGGAGAAGCCTACCTCTGTGAGGAATTTCAGCCAGTGCACGTGGTCTGATTGTGCTGCTGCGTTATTTGTGATTTTATATATATATATATATATTTTAAAAAAATACAGGCATAAAAAATTTTGAAAAATATAAACCAAAAATTAACAAACCGTTTCTCCTCCACCCCCAACTTCCTCCTCCCCTCTTCCTCTGGTTCTGGCTTGAGCAGGAGAACTCTCCTCCATAGAGTCTGACTGATAAACAAAGAAAAAAATAATTAATTTAATAATAAAATAAATATACAGTTTGGAATGCTAATGAACTTTACATACCACATCCTGGAGGTGTCGTGATCGTGGAGGAGAGCTCCCGGCCTCGCTCGCAGAAGAAGATGTGCCTTTAAAAAAAAAAAAAAAAAGGTGAATATTTGAACTTTAATAAACAGACATACCGACGAAAAAAATACTTACTGGTCATATTTTTTTTCTGCCTGGGTGGCTGGCTGGCTGGCTGGCTGGCAGGCTGCTAGCTGGCTGGCTATCTGGCTGGCTGGCTGGCTAGATAGCTGTCTGGCTGTCTGGCTGGCTGGCTGGCTGGCTGGATGGCTGGCTTGTTGGGTAGCTGGCTGATTTTTTTTTTTGATCAGTCAAAAAAAAAAATTGGACAGGTTGTCATATTGTCGAACGTAAAAATACTACTCCTATTATATTACCTGCAACCCCTATGCTACAGTACATAGGGGTATGCAGTTAATATAAGTACACAGTGGATGCTAGGAGTAGCAGCAGACAGGACTACTACTCCTAACATGCACTGGGTAGTTATATTACCTGCAACCCCTATGCTACAGTACATAGGGGTATGCAGTTAATATAAGTACACAGTGGATGCTAGGAGTAGCAGTAGGAAGGACTACTACTCCTAACATGCACTGGGTAGTTATATTACCTGCGACCCCTATGCTACAGTACATAGGGGTATGCAGTTAATATAAGTACACAGTGGATGCTAGGAGTAGCAGCAGACAGGACTACTACTCCTAACATGCACTGGGTAGTTATATTACCTGCAACCCCTATGCTACAGTACATAGGGGTATGCAGTTAATATAAGTACACAGTGGATGCTAGGAGTAGCAGCAGACAGGACTACTACTCCTAACATGCACTTGGTAGTTATATTACCTGCAACCCCTATGCTACAGTACATAGGGGTATGCAGTTAATATAAGTACACAGTGGATGCTAGGAGTAGCAGCAGACAGGACTACTACTCCTAACATGCACTTGGTAGTTATATTACCTGCAACCCCTATGCCACAGTACATAGGGGTATGCAGTTAATATAAGTACACAGTGGATGCTAGGAGTAGCAGCAGACAGGACTACTACTCCTAACATGCACTTGGTAGTTATATTACCTGCAACCCCTATGCTACAGTACATAGGGGTATGCAGTTAATATAAGTACACAGTGGATGCTAGGAGTAGCAGTAGGAAGGACTACTACTCCTAACATGCACTGGGTAGTTATATTACCTGCAACCCCTATGCTACAGTACATAGGGGTATGCAGTTAATATAAGTACACAGTGGATGCTAGGAGTAGCAGTAGACAGGACTACTACTCCTAACATGCACTCAGTACTGACAGCTCCTATGTACTTATAGCTCCTATGAATAAGTACATAGGAGCTGTTTATATGAGTTATTTCTGTCATAATACAAGATATACTCACCTTCTATGGCTTGCACCCGACTCCCTCGCAGGCTGGATCCAGACAGGATGGCGCGAAACTTGCTCCTCCTCTATCCGACGCAGGCGCAGACAGGATATCCGGATCAGTCGATGCGTCATTCTCCGGAAGATTTAAAGTCGGATCCGTCCTTAATACAAATCAATGGGACTTAAGGACGGATCCGGCGTTACGGCTAATGATACGGCTTTTGAGACGGAGAAGAAAATTATGCATGCTACGGTTTTTCATTTCGACGGAAACGTCGAAAAGACTGAAGCGGAGCCATCCTGATGCATCCTGAAGGACGGACTCTCCATTCAGAATGCATGGGGATAAAACTGATCAGTTCTTTTCCGGATTTGAGCCCCTAGGACGGAACTCAACGCCGGAAAAGAAAAACGCAAGTGTGAAAGTACCCTTAGAAAGAGATGGTGATAGAAAAAAAAAGGCAATAAAGGGTGAAAGGTGGAGCATAAAGAGGAATGGAAGAGGGCTACATGGGGAGAAAGGGGATAATGCATAAGAAGGGAGTGGGAGGGGGCAAGAGAGAAATTGAAAGAGGGAAACAGGGACCAAAAAAAAAGACATAGGTGAAGGACCGAGCAGGTGAAAGAAAATTAGAGTAAGAGGGGCATGTTGCATGTTAGGGGTGGAGAAAGGGAAAAATAGGTTAATGGTAAAATAATAAACCAAAAAGGGGCAAGGGAGGTTAAGAATGTAAGAGAGGGTAAGGAAACAGCAGCACAAAATATAGTGAAGGGAAGAAAGGGACCGTGAGAGAAGGGGAAGAGTGAGCGAAAACTGGGAAGAATGTGGGGAGTGGAGAAGGGGAAGGAGAGGATAATGGTTAAAAAAAGATTGGGTAGGTGACAGTGAGGAAAGGGGAAACAATAGAAATGGGGAGAGGATGAGAGAAATATAGAAAAAGGTGAAGTAGGCTAAAGAGACAAGATGCATGCAAGAGAGAGGGGCAAGAGAGGACAGGAATGTAAGAGAGGGTGAGAAAACACGAGCACAGCAGGAAGTAAAGGGAAGAAAGGGAACGTGAGAGAAGGTGAAGAGTGAGGGAAAACTGGGGAGAGTATAAGGGGTGGATAAGGGGAAGGAGAGGATAATGGTAAAAAAAAAGATAGGGTAGGTGAAAGCGAGGAAAGGGCAAACAATAGAAAAAGGGGAGAGGGTAAAAAAATAATATAGAAAAGGGGAAAGTAGGGTAAAGAGACAAGATGCATGCAAGAGAGGGGCAAGGGAGGACAAGAATGTAAGAGAGGGAATTAAAAAATGAGCATAGCTGGAAGTAAAGGGATGAAAGGGTACGTGAGAGAAGTGAAAGAGTGGGGGAAAACTAGGGAGAGGTTGAGATACATGACATCAGAGAGAATAAAGAAGAGAAATATAAAATGAGAAAGTGAAGGGGCATGAATAAAGGGTTGGATGGGGAGAAAAAGTAAGGGATAAAGATAGGATGAGAGCGAGAAAGAGAGGGTAAACCTGAAAGGGACAAAGGCAGAAAGGGGATTATGGATAGGGAGAGAGCAGCCGGCGGGCGATCGAAAAATATAGTAGGAGAAAGAGGATCAAGAAAAAGACATGGGTGAAGGAGAGAGGGGAAGTAGAAGAGCGGGGAAGAAATGCCAGGGGGATGAAAAAGGAAATAAAGACTAGAGAAGAAAAAATGAAGGCGAGAAGATAGTATGTGGGAGATAGAGGAAAAATGAGATTGAGGAATAAAGAGGGAAAGGGAAAGAAGAAGGTAAAAAAAGAGAGGAGGCATGTCAGCGAGATGAAGAAAAAGGGATGAGAATGGCAGAGAGCCTGAAAGAAGAAAAGGCAGAATAAATAAAAAATGAGTGAAAGGGAAAAAGAGAGACACGAAAGGAAGAGTGGAGGGGGAACTTTGGGAGAGGGGGTTAGAAAGAGATTGTGATAGAAAGAAAAAGGCAATAAAGGGTGAAAGGTGGAGCATAAAGAGGAACAGAAGAGGGCTAGATGGTGAGAAAGGGGATAATGGATAAGGAGGGAGTGGGAGGGGGCAAGAGAGAAATTGAAAAGGGGAAACAGGGACAAATAAAAAGACATAGGTGAAGGACCGAGGGGAAGCGGAAGAGCGAGGAAGAAATTTAAGAGGAATGAAAAAGGAAGAAGGGATTCAAGTGAGAAATAATAGGAGTAGAATAAAGGATGGAGGATATTGGTTTGAAGTTGAGGAAAAAAGACAAAGAGAGACTGAGAATGGAAAAAAAGATGGAAAAGAGAAAGGAGGCATGTGAGCGAAATCGGGAATAAGAGATGAGAATGGCGGAAAGTGAAAGAAAAAAAAACTGAGCAGAGATAAAAAGAGTAAAAGTGGGAATGAGAGAAGCGGAAAAGAGAGAGGGGAAGGAGAGCTTTGGGAGATGGGGATAGAGAGAGATGGTGATATAAAGAAGGAAGGACAATGAAATAAAGGGTGAAAAGTAGAGCATAAATAGTAAAAATGAAAGAGGGCTAGATGGTGAGAAAAAGAAAGGAATGGGTAGAGAAAGGACAAGAGAGAAAGAGTTTGAGGGTGAACATAAGGTTAAAAGAGACCGAAAGTGAAAAATAGATAGAGAGGGACAAGAAGTGTTAGAGAAGAGAAAAGGAGGAGAGAGAATATTAATGGGAAAAATGTGTAGAGTGGGAGAGAATGAGGGGGATTAGAGAGTGGAAAAAGGGAGAAAAAAGAGGGAGAGAGAAGCTGAAAGGGAAGAGGAGGAGGAGAAAGGGTGGGGTAGAGCGGGATAGAGAGGATAGGGTGGTGCTAAACAGCACCCAGGCCCCAACATTCAGCACACTGGCTGAAATGTTTTAAGAAGAACAATGGCCATAACCCAATTTTATGGTCAACAGAACCATAACACAGTTTTCCTAACAAAAATATAAGGGCATTCCTGATAGTAGAAAACAGAGGGTAAAGAAAAACAAACTTCTTTATCTCTGTACCTGAGATATGTTTGTGTTATAATAGAAGTGTCCAAAATGATATACATATGGTAAGCACATACTGTATATCCACATGTAAAAGGAATATACTTCAGGACTAGAACTCTTGTCTAGCCTGATTATTACCTGTCTTATCATTCTTTTCTCGCAGTTGACCATGGTCTCACGGGGCATCAGTCACCTATAAAAAGTCAAAGGCGTGATAATATGTTCCTTTTACATGCTATAGACACTAATATATATAACACATGCTAGGGGCCTACTGACCTATCTCAGGCTTAATGTAAATATAATGCGAGAGGGGGTAAGAGAGAGGCAAATTGGGAGATATAGGATCAGAAAGAGATGGCTAAAAGGAGAGAATGAAAATGAGAGATAGAAGAGAAGATTGGTCTAAGTTGGGGATAGAAGAAAAAAGAGAGTAGGAGAGGTTGAAAGTGAGGTACAGTTAGGCAGACTAGGATGAGAAAAGAAACTTAACGGGCAATCAAAAAAACTGATATTAATAAAATATAGGGAGAGGTGTAGAAAGACAGGGATAGGGAAGGAAATAGAAGAAAAATATAAAAGTGAACGGTCAAGAGAAAGAAAGGGGTTTGGGGGAGAGAGGGTCAAAAAAGAGCAGGTGAGAGAAAATTTGAGTAAGAGGGGCAAGGAGCATGTTATGGGTGGATAAAGGGAAAAATAGGTTCATTGTAATACAATAAACCAAAAAGGGGCAAGGGAGGACAAGAATGTAAAAGAGGGTGAGCAAACAGCAGCACAAAATAGAGCAAAAGGAAGAAAGGGACCGTGAGAGAAGGGGAAGAGTAAGCAAAAACTGGGAAAAATGTGAGGAGTGGAGAAGGGGAAGGAGAGGATAATGGTTAAAAAAAGATTGGGTAGGTGACAGTGAGGAAAGGGGAAACAATAGAAAATGGGGAGAGGATGAGAGAAATATAGAAAAAGGTGAAGTAGGGTAAAAAAGACAAGATGCATGCGAGAGAGAGGGGCAAGAATGTAAGAGAGGGTGAGAAAACACGAGCACAACAGGAAGTAAAGGGAAGAAAGGGAACGTGAGAGAAGGCGAAGAGTGAGGGAAAACTGGGGAGAGTATAAGAGGTGGATAAGGGTAAGGAGAGGATAATGGTAAAAAAAAAAGATAGGGTAGGTGAAAGTGAGGAAAGTGCAAACAATAGAAAAAGGGGAGAGGGTGAAAATAATATAGAAAAAGAGAAAGTAGGGTAAAGAGACAAGGGGCATGCAAGAGAGGGGCAAAAGAAGATAAGAATGTAAGAGATGGTAAGAAAAACATGAGCATAGCTGGGAATAAAGGGATGAAAGGGTACATGACAGAAGTGAAAGAGTGGGGGAAAACTAGGGAGAGTGTGAGATACATGACATCAGAGAGAATAAAGAAGCAATATATAAAATGAGAAAGTGAAGGGGCATGAATAAAGGGTTGGATGGGGAGAAAAAGGTAAGGGATAAAGATAGGATGAGAGCGGGAAAGAGAGGGTAAACCTGAAAGGGATAAAGGCAGAAAGGGGATTATGGATAGGGAGAGAGCAGCCGGGGGGCGATCGAAAAATAGAGAAGGGGAAAGAAGGACAAGAAAAAGACATGGGTGAAGGAGAGAGGGGAAGTAGAAGAGCGGGGAAGAAATGTCAGGGGGATGAGAAAGGAAGAAAAGACTAAAGAAGAAAATATGAAGACGAGAAGATAGGATGTGGGAGAGAGAGGAAGAATGAGATTGAGGAATAAAGAGGGAAAGGGAAAGAAGAAGGTAAAAAAAGAGAGGAGGCATGTCAGCGAGAGGGAGAAAAAGGGATGAGAATGGCCGAGAGCATGAAATAAAAAAAAGCAGAATAAAGAAAAAAAGAGTGAAAGGGAAAAGGCGAGAAGGCAAAAGGAAGCGTGGAGTGGGAACTCTGGGAGAGGGGGTTAGAAAGAGATGGTGATAGAAAAAAAAAGGCAATAAAGGGTGAAAGGTGGAGCATAAAGAGGAATGGAAGAGGGCTACATGGGGAGAAAGGGGATAATGCATAAGAAGGGAGTGGGAGGGGGCAAGAGAGAAATTGAAAGAGGGAAACAGGGACCAAAAAAAAAGACATAGGTGAAGGACCGAGCAGGTGAAAGAAAATTAGAGTAAGAGGGGCATGTTGCATGTTAGGGGTGGAGAAAGGGAAAAATAGGTTAATGGTAAAATAATAAACCAAAAAGGGGCAAGGGAGGTTAAGAATGTAAGAGAGGGTAAGGAAACAGCAGCACAAAATATAGTGAAGGGAAGAAAGGGACCGTGAGAGAAGGGGAAGAGTGAGCGAAAACTGGGAAGAATGTGGTGAGTGGAGAAGGGGAAGGAGAGGATAATGGTTAAAAAAAGATTGGGTAGGTGACAGTGAGGAAAGGGGAAACAATAGAAATGGGGAGAGGATGAGAGAAATATAGAAAAAGGTGAAGTAGGCTAAAGAGACAAGATGCATGCAAGAGAGAGGGGCAAGAGAGGACAGGAATGTAAGAGAGGGTGAGAAAACACGAGCACAGCAGGAAGTAAAGAGAAGAAAGGGAACGTGAGAGAAGGTGAAGAGTGAGGGAAAACTGGGGAGAGTATAAGGGGTGGATAAGGGGAAGGAGAGGATAATGGTAAAAAAAAAAGATAGGGTAGGTGAAAGCGAGGAAAGGGCAAACAATAGAAAAAGGGGAGAGGGTAAAAAAATAATATAGAAAAGGGGAAAGTAGGGTAAAGAGACAAGGGGAATGCGAGAGAGGGGCAAGGGAGGACAAGAATGTAAGAGAGGGAATTAAAAAATGAGCATAGCTGGAAGTAAAGGGATGAAAGGGTACGTGAGAGAAGTGAAAGAGTGGGGGAAAACTAGGGAGAGGTTGAGATACATGACATCAGAGAGAATAAAGAAGAGAAATATAAAATGAGAAAGTGAAGGGGCATGAATAAAGGGTTGGATGGGGAGAAAAAGTAAGGGATAAAGATAGGATGAGAGCGAGAAACAGAGGGTAAACCTGAAAGGGACAAAGGCAGAAAGGGGATTATGGATAGGGAGAGAGCAGCCGGCGGGCGATCGAAAAATAGAGTAGGAGAAAGAGGATCAAGAAAAAGACATGGGTGAAGGAGAGAGGGGAAGTAGAAGAGCGGGGAAGAAATGCCAAGGGGATGAAAAAGGAAATAAAGACTAGAGAAGAAAAAATGAAGGCGAGAAGATAGTATGTGGGAGATAGAGGAAAAATGAGATTGAGGAATAAAGAGGGAAAGGGAAAGAAGAAGGTAAAAAAAGAGAGGAGGCATGTCAGCGAGATGAAGAAAAAGGGATGAGAATGGCAGAGAGCCTGAAAGAAGAAAAGGCAGAATAAAGAAAAAATGAGTGAAAGGGAAAAGGAGAGACGCGAAAGGAAGAGTGGAGGGGGAACTTTGGGAGAGGGGGTTAGAAAGAGATTGTGATAGAAAGAAAAAGGCAATAAAGGGTGAAAGGTGGAGCATAAAGAGGAACAGAAGAGGGCTAGATGGTGAGAAAGGGGATAATGGATAAGGAGGGAGTGGGAGGGGGCAAGAGAGAAATTGAAAAGGGGAAACAGGGACAAATAAAAAGACATAGGTGAAGGACCGAGGGGAAGCGGAAGAGCGAGGAAGAAATTTAAGAGGAATGAAAAAGGAAGAAGGGATTCAAGTGAGAAATAATAGGAGTAGAATAAAGGATGGAGGATATTGGTTTGAAGTTGAGGAAAAAAGACAAAGAGAGACTGAGAATGGAAAAAAAGATGGAAAAGAGAAAGGAGGCATGTGAGCGAAATCGGGAATAAGAGATGAGAATGGCGGAAAGTGAAAGAAAAAAAAACTGAGCAGAGATAAAAAGAGTGAAAGTGGGAATGAGAGAAGCGGAAAAGAGAGAGGGGAAGGAGAGCTTTGGGAGATGAGGATAGAGAGAGATGGTGATATAAAGAAGGAAGGACAATGAAATAAAGGGTGAAAAGTAGAGCATAAATAGTAAAAATGAAAGAGGGCTAGATGGTGAGAAAAAGAAAGGAATGGGTAGAGAAAGGACAAGAGAGAAAGAGTTTGAGGGTGAACATAAGGTTAAAAGAGACCGAAAGTGAAAAATAGATAGAGAGGGACAAGAAGTGTTAGAGAAGAGAAAAGGAGGAGAGAGAATATTAATGGGAAAAATGTGTAGAGTGGGAGAGAATGAGGGGGATTAGAGAGTGGAAAAAGGGAGAAAAATGAGGGAGAGAGAAGCTGAAAGGGAAGAGGAGGAGGAGAAAGGGTGGGGTAGAGCGGGATAGAGAGGATAGGGTGGTGCTAAACAGCACCCAGGCCCTAACATTCAGCACACTGGCTGAAATGTTTTAAGAAGAACAATGGCCATAACCCAATTTTATGGTCAACAGAACCATAACACAGTTTTCCTAACAAAAATATAAGGGCATTCCTGATAGTAGAAAACAGAGGGTAAAGAAAAACAAACTTCTTTATCTCTGTACCTGATATATGTTTGTGTTATAATAGAAGTGTCCAAAATGATATACATATGGTAAGCACATACTGTATATCCACATGTAAAAGGAATATACTTCAGGACTAGAACTCTTGTCTAGCCTGATTATTATCAGTAATTAATATAAATATTAATTACCTGTCTTATCATTCTTTTCTCGCAGTTGACCATCGTCTCACGGGGCATCAGTCACCTATAAAAAGTTAAAGGCGTGATAATATGTTCCTTTTACATGCTATAGACACTAATATATATAACACATGCTAGGGGCCTACTGACCTATCTCAGGCTTAATGTAAATATAATGCGAGAGGGGGTAAGAGAGAGGCAAATTGGGAGATATAGGATCAGAAAGAGATAGCTAAAAGGAGAGAATGAAAATGAGAGATAGAAGAGAAGAATGGTCTAAGTTGGGGATAGAAGAAAAAAGAGAGTAGGAGAGGTTGAAAGTGAGGTACAGTTAGGCAGACTAGGATGAGAAAAGAAACTTAACGGGCAATCAAAAAAACTGAGATTAATAAAATATAGGGAGAGGTGTAGAAAGACAGGGATAGGGAAGGAAATAGAAGAAAAATATAAAAGTGAACGGTCAAGAGAAAGAAAGGGGTTTGGGGGAGAGAGGGTCAAAAAAGAGCAGGTGAGAGAAAATTTGAGTAAGAGGGGCAAGGAGCATGTTATGGGTGGATAAAGGGAAAAATAGGTTCATTGTAATACAATAAACCAAAAAGGGGCAAGGGAGGACAAGAATGTAAAAGAGGGTGAGCAAACAGCAGCACAAAATAGAGCAAAAGGAAGAAAGGGACCGTGAGAGAAGGGGAAGAGTAAGCAAAAACTGGGAAAAATGTGAGGAGTGGAGAAGGGGAAGGAGAGGATAATGGATAAAAAAAGATTGGGTAGGTGACAGTGAGGAAAGGGGAAACAATAGAAAATGGGGAGAGGATGAGAGAAATATAGAAAAAGGTGAAGTAGGGTAAAAAGACAAGATGCATGCGAGAGAGAGGGGCAAGAATGTAAGAGAGGGTGAGAAAACACGAGCACAACAGGAAGTAAAGGGAAGAAAGGGAACGTGAGAGAAGGCGAAGAGTGAGGGAAAACTGGGGAGAGTATAAGAGGTGGATAAGGGTAAGGAGAGGATAATGGTAAAAAAAAAAAGATAGGGTAGGTGAAAGTGAGAAAAGTGCAAACAATAGAAAAAGGGGAGAGGGTGAAAATAATATAGAAAAAGAGAAAGTAGGGTAAAGAGACAAGGGGCATGCAAGAGAGGGGCAAAAGAAGATAAGAATGTAAGAGATGGTAAGAAAAACATGAGCATAGCTGGGAATAAAGGGATGAAAGGGTACATGACAGAAGTGAAAGAGTGGGGGAAAACTAGGGAGAGTGTGAGATACATGACATCAGAGAGAATAAAGAAGCAATATATAAAATGAGAAAGTGAAGGGGCATGAATAAAGGGTTGGATGGGGAGAAAAAGGTAAGGGATAAAGATAGGATGAGAGCGGGAAAGAGAGGGTAAACCTGAAAGGGATAAAGGCAGAAATGGATTATGGATAGGGAGAGAGCAGCCGGGGGGCGATCGAAAAATAGAGAAGGGGAAAGAAGGACAAGAAAAAGACATGGGTGAAGGAGAGAGGGGAAGTAGAAGAGCGGGGAAGAAATGTCAGGGGGATGAGAAAGGAAGAAAAGACTAAAGAAGAAAATATGAAGACGAGAAGATAGGATGTGGGAGAGAGAGGAAGAATGAGATTGAGGAATAAAGAGGGAAAGGGAAAGAAGAAGGTAAAAAAAGAGAGGAGGCATGTCAGCGAGAGGGAGAAAAAGGGATGAGAATGGCCGAGAGCATGAAAGAAAAAAAAGCAGAATAAAGAAAAAAAGAGTGAAAGGGAAAAGGCGAGAAGGCAAAAGGAAGTGTGGAGTGGGAACTCTGGGAGAGGGGGTTAGAAAGAGATGGTGATAGAAAAAAAAAGGCAATAAAGGGTGAAAGGTGGAGCATAAAGAGGAATGGAAGAGGGCTACATGGGGAGAAAGGGGATAATGCATAAGAAGGGAGTGGGAGGGGGCAAGAGAGAAATTGAAAGAGGGAAACAGGGACCAAAAAAAAAGACATAGGTGAAGGACCGAGCAGGTGAAAGATAATTAGAGTAAGAGGGGCATGTTGCATGTTAGGGGTGGAGAAAGGGAAAAATAGGTTAATGGTAAAATAATAAACCAAAAAGGGGCAAGGGAGGTTAAGAATGTAAGAGAGGGTAAGGAAACAGCAGCACAAAATATAGTGAAGGGAAGAAAGGGACCGTGAGAGAAGGGGAAGAGTGAGCGAAAACTGGGAAGAATGTGGGGAGTGGAGAACGGGAAGGAGAGGATAATGGTTAAAAAAAGATTGGGTAGGTGACAGTGAGGAAAGGGGAAACAATAGAAATGGGGAGAGGATGAGAGAAATATAGAAAAAGGTGAAGTAGGCTAAAGAGACAAGATGCATGCAAGAGAGAGGGGCAAGAGAGGACAGGAATGTAAGAGAGGGTGAGAAAACACGAGCACAGCAGGAAGTAAAGAGAAGAAAGGGAACGTGAGAGAAGGTGAAGAGTGAGGGAAAACTGGGGAGAGTATAAGGGGTGGATAAGGGGAAGGAGAGGATAATGGTAAAAAAAAAGATAGGGTAGGTGAAAGCGAGGAAAGGGCAAACAATAGAAAAAGGGGAGAGGGTAAAAAAATAATATAGAAAAGGGGAAAGTAGGGTAAAGAGACAAGGGGAATGCGAGAGAGGGGCAAGGGAGGACAAGAATGTAAGAGAGGGAATTAAAAAATGAGCATAGCTGGAAGTAAAGGGATGAAAGGGTACGTGAGAGAAGTGAAAGAGTGGGGGAAAACTAGGGAGAGGTTGAGATACATGACATCAGAGAGAATAAAGAAGAGAAATATAAAATGAGAAAGTGAAGGGGCATGAATAAAGGGTTGGATGGGGAGAAAAAGTAAGGGATAAAGATAGGATGAGAGCGAGAAACAGAGGGTAAACCTGAAAGGGACAAAGGCAGAAAGGGGATTATGGATAGGGAGAGAGCAGCCTGCGGGCGATCGAAAAATAGAGTAGGAGAAAGAGGATCAAGAAAAAGACATGGGTGAAGGAGAGAGGGGAAGTAGAAGAGCGGGGAAGAAATGCCAGGGGGATGAAAAAGGAAATAAAGACTAGAGAAGAAAAAATGAAGGCGAGAAGATAGTATGTGGGAGATAGAGGAAAAATGAGATTGAGGAATAAAGAGGGAAAGGGAAAGAAGAAGGTAAAAAAAGAGAGGAGGCATGTCAGCGAGATGAAGAAAAAGGGATGAGAATGGCAGAGAGCCTGAAAGAAGAAAAGGCAGAATAAAGAAAAAATGAGTGAAAGGGAAAAGGAGAGACGCGAAAGGAAGAGTGGAGGGGGAACTTTGGGAGAGGGGGTTAGAAAGAGATTGTGATAGAAAGAAAAAGGCAATAAAGGGTGAAAGGTGGAGCATAAAGAGGAACAGTAGAGGGCTAGATGGTGAGAAAGGGGATAATGGATAAGGAGGGAGTGGGAGGGGGCAAGAGAGAAATTGAAAAGGGGAAACAGGGACAAATAAAAAGACATAGGTGAAGGACCGAGGGGAAGCGGAAGAGCGAGGAAGAAATTTAAGAGGAATGAAAAAGGAAGAAGGGATTCAAGTGAGAAATAATAGGAGTAGAATAAAGGATGGAGGATATTGGTTTGAAGTTGAGGAAAAAAGACAAAGAGAGACTGAGAATGGAAAAAAAGATGGAAAAGAGAAAGGAGGCATGTGAGCGAAATCGGGAATAAAAGATGAGAATGGCGGAAAGTGAAAGAAAAAAAAACTGAGCAGAGATAAAAAGAGTGAAAGTGGGAATGAGAGAAGCGGAAAAGAGAGAGAAGAAGGAGAGCTTTGGGAGATGGGGATAGAGAGAGATGGTGATATAAAGAAGGAAGGACAATGAAATAAAGGGTGAAAAGTAGAGCATAAATAGTAAAAATGAAAGAGGGCTAGATGGTGAGAAAAATAAAGGAATGGGTAGAGAAAGGACAAGAGAGAAAGAGTTTGAGGGTGAACATAAGGTTAAAAGAGACCGAAAGTGAAAAATAGATAGAGAGGGACAAGAAGTGTTAGAGAAGAGAAAAGGAGGAGAGAGAATATTAATGGGAAAAATGTGTAGAGTGGGAGAAAATGAGGGGGATTAGAAAGTTGAAAAAGGGAGAAAAAAGAGGGAGAGAGAAGCTGAAAGGGAAGAGGAGGAGGAGAAAGGGTGGGGTAGAGCGGGATAGAGAGGATAGGGTGGTGCTAAACAGCACCCAGGCCCTAACATTCAGCACACTGGCTGAAATGTTTTAAGAAGAACAATGGCCATAACCCAATTTTATGGTCAACAGAACCATAACACAGTTTTCCTAACAAAAATATAAGGGCATTCCTGATAGTAGAAAACAGATGGTAAAGTAAAACAAACTTCTTTATCTCTGTACCTGAGATATGTTTGTGTTATAATAGAAGTGTCCAAAATGATATACATATGGTAAGCACATACTGTATATCCACATGTAAAAGGAATATACTTCAGGACTAGAACTCTTGTCTAGCCTGATTATTATCAGTAATTAATATAAATATTAATTACCTGTCTTATCATTCTTTTCTCGCAGTTGACCATCGTCTCACGGGGCATCAGTCACCTATAAAAAGTCAAAGGCGTGATAATATGTTCCTTTTACATGCTATAGACACTAATATATATAACACATGCTAGGGGCCTACTGACCTATCTCAGGCTTAATGTAAATATAATGCGAGAGGGGGTAAGAGAGAGGCAAATTGGGAGATATAGGATCAGAAAGAGATGGATAAAAGGAGAGAATGAAAATGAGAGATAGAAGAGAAGATTGGTCTAAGTTGGGGATAGAAGAAAAAAGAGAGTAGGAGAGGTTGAAAGTGAGGTACAGTTAGGCAGACTAGGATGAGAAACGAAACTTAACGGGCAATCAAAAAAACTGAGATTAATAAAATATAGGGAGAGGTGTAGAAAGACAGGGATAGGGAAGGAAATAGAAGAAAAATATAAAAGTGAACGGTCAAGAGAAAGAAAGGGGTTTGGGGGAGAGAGGGTCAAAAAAGAGCAGGTGAGAGAAAATTTGAGTAAGAGGGGCAAGGAGCATGTTATGGGTGGATAAAGGGAAAAATAGGTTCATTGTAATACAATAAACCAAAAAGGGGCAAGGGAGGACAAGAATGTAAAAGAGGGTGAGCAAACAGCAGCACAAAATAGAGCAAAAGGAAGAAAGTGACCGTGAGAGAAGGGGAAGAGTGAGCAAAAACTGGGAAAAATGTGAGGAGTGGAGAAGGGGAAGGAGAGGATAATGGTTAAAAAAAGATTGGGTAGGTGACAGTGAGGAAAGGGGAAACAATAGAAAATGGGGAGAGGATGAGAGAAATATAGGAAAAGGTGAAGTAGGGTAAAAAGACAAGATGCATGCGAGAGAGAGAGGGGCAAGAATGTAAGAGAGGGTGAGAAAACACTTGCACAACAGGAAGTAAAGGGAAGAAAGGGAACGTGAGAGAAGGCGAAGAGTGAGGGAAAACTGGGGAGAGTATAAGAGGTGGATAAGGGTAAGGAGAGGATAATGGTAAAAAAAAAAGATAGGGTAGGTGAAAGTGAGGAAAGTGCAAACAATAGAAAAAGGGGAGAGGGTGAAAATAATATAGAAAAAGAGAAAGTAGGGTAAAGAGACAAGGGGCATGCAAGAGAGGGGCAAGAGAAGATAAGAATGTAAGAGATGGTGAGAAAAACATGAGCATAGCTGGGAATAAAGGGATGAAAGGGTACATGACAGAAGTGAAAGAGTGGGGCAAAACTAGGGAGGATGTGAGATACATGACATCAGAGAGAATAAAGAAGCAATATATAAAATGAGAAAGTGAAGGGGCATGAATAAAGGGTTGGATGGGGAGAAAAAGGTAAGGGATAAAGATAGGATGAGAGCGGGAAAGAGAGGGTAAACCTGAAAGGGATAAAGGCAGAAAGGGGATTATGGATAGGGAGAGAGCAGCCGGGGGGGCGATCGAAAAATAGAGAAGGGGAAAGAAGGACAAGAAAAAGACATGGGTGAAGGAGAGAGGGGAAGTAGAAGAGCGGGGAAGAAATGTCAGGGGGATGAGAAAGGAAGAAAAGACTAAAGAAGAAAATATGAAGACGAGAAGATAGGATGTGGGAGAGAGAGGAAGAATGAGATTGAGGAATAAAGAGGGAAAGGGAAAGAAGAAGGTAAAAAAAGAGAGGAGGCATGTCAGCGAGAGGGAGAAAAAGGGATGAGAATGGCCGAGAGCATGAAAGAAAAAAAAGCAGAATAAAGAAAAAAAGAGTGAAAGGGAAAAGGCGAGAAGGCAAAAGGAAGTGTGGAGTGGGAACTCTTGGAGAGGGGGTTAGAAAGAGATGGTGATAGAAAAAAAAAAGGCAATAAAGGGTGAAAGGTGGACCATAAAGAGGAATGGAAGAGGGCTACATGGGGAGAAAGGGGATAATGCATAAGAAGGGAGTGGGAGGGGGCAAGAGAGAAATTGAAAGAGGGAAACAGGGACCAAAAAAAAAGACATAGGTGAAGGACCGAGCAGGTGAAAGAAAATTAGAGTAAGAGGGGCATGTTGCATGTTAGGGGTGGAGAAAGGGAAAAATAGGTTAATGGTAAAATAATAAACCAAAAAGGGGCAAGGGAGGTTAAGAATGTAAGAGAGGGTAAGGAAACAGCAGCACAAAATATAGTGAAGGGAAGAAAGGGACCGTGAGAGAAGGGGAAGAGTGAGCGAAAACTGGGAAGAATGTGGGGAGTGGAGAAGGGGAAGGAGAGGATAATGGTTAAAAAAAGATTGGGTAGGTGACAGTGAGGAAAGGGGAAACAATAGAAATGGGGAGAGGATGAGAGAAATATAGAAAAAGGTGAAGTAGGCTAAAGAGACAAGATGCATGCAAGAGAGAGGGGCAAGAGAGGACAGGAATGTAAGAGAGGGTGAGAAAACACGAGCACAGCAGGAAGTAAAGAGAAGAAAGGGAACGTGAGAGAAGGTGAAGAGTGTGGGAAAACTGGGGAGAGTATAAGGGGTGGATAAGGGGAAGGAGAGGATAATGGTAAAAAAAAAAGATAGGGTAGGTGAAAGCGAGGAAAGGGCAAACAATAGAAAAAGGGGAGAGGGTAAAAAAATAATATAGAAAAGGGGAAAGTAGGGTAAAGAGACAAGGGGAATGCGAGAGAGGGGCAAGGGAGGACAAGAATGTAAGAGAGGGAATTAAAAAATAAAAATAGCTGGAAGTAAAGGGATGAAAGGGTACGTGAGAGAAGTGAAAGAGTGGGGGAAAACTAGGGAGAGGTTGAGATACATGACATCAGAGAGAATAAAGAAGAGAAATATAAAATGAGAAAGTGAAGGGGCATGAATAAAGGGTTGGATGGGGAGAAAAAGTAAGGGATAAAGATAGGATGAGAGCGAGAAAGAGAGGGTAAACCTGAAAGGGACAAAGGCAGAAAGGGGATTATGGATAGGGAGAGAGCAGCCGGCGGGCGATCGAAAAATAGAGTAGGAGAAAGAGGATCAAGAAAAAGACATGGGTGAAGGAGAGAGGGGAAGTAGAAGAGCGGGGAAGAAATGCCAGGGGGATGAAAAAGGAAATAAAGACTAGAGAAGAAAAAATGAAGGCGAGAAGATAGTATGTGGGAGATAGAGGAAAAATGAGATTGAGGAATAAAGAGGGAAAGGGAAAGAAGAAGGTAAAAAAAGAGAGGAGGCATGTCAGCGAGATGAAGAAAAAGGGATGAGAATGGCAGAGAGCCTGAAAGAAGAAAAGGCAGAATAAAGAAAAAATGAGTGAAAGGGAAAAGGAGAGACGCGAAAGGAAGAGTGGAGGGGGAACTTTGGGAGAGGGGGTTAGAAAGAGATTGTGATAGAAAGAAAAAGGCAATAAAGGGTGAAAGGTGGAGCATAAAGAGGAACAGTAGAGGGCTAGATGGTGAGAAAGGGGATAATGGATAAGGAGGGAGTGGGAGGGGGCAAGAGAGAAATTGAAAAGGGGAAACAGGGACAAATAAAAAGACATAGGTGAAGGACCGAGGGGAAGCGGAAGAGCGAGGAAGAAATTTAAGAGGAATGAAAAAGGAAGAAGGGATTCAAGTGAGAAATAATAGGAGTAGAATAAAGGATGGAGGATATTGGTTTGAAGTTGAGGAAAAAAGACAAAGAGAGACTGAGAATGGAAAAAAAGATGGAAAAGAGAAAGGAGGCATGTGAGCGAAATCGGGAATAAGAGATGAGAATGGCGGAAAGTGAAAGAAAAAAAAACTGAGCAGAGATAAAAAGAGTGAAAGTGGGAATGAGAGAAGCGGAAAAGAGAGAGGGGAAGGAGAGCTTTGGGAGATGGGGATAGAGAGAGATGGTGATATAAAGAAGGAAGGACAATGAAATAAAGGGTGAAAAGTAGAGCATAAATAGTAAAAATGAAAGAGGGCTAGATGGTGAGAAAAAGAAAGGAATGGGTAGAGAAAGGACAAGAGAGAAAGAGTTTGAGGGTGAACATAAGGTTAAAAGAGACCGAAAGTGAAAAATAGATAGAGAGGGACAAGAAGTGTTAGAGAAGAGAAAAGGAGGAGAGAGAATATTAATGGGAAAAATGTGTAGAGTGGGAGAGAATGAGGGGGATTAGAGAGTGGAAAAAGGGAGAAAAAAGAGGGAGAGAGAAGCTGAAAGGGAAGAGGAGGAGGAGAAAGGGTGGGGTAGAGCGGGATAGAGAGGATAGGGTGGTGCTAAACAGCACCCAGGCCCTAACATTCAGCACACTGCCTGAAATGTTTTAAGAAGAACAATGGCCATAACCCAATTTTATGGTCAACAGAACCATAACACAGTTTTCCTAACAAAAATATAAGGGCATTCCTGATAGTAGAAAACAGAGGGTAAAGAAAAACAAACTTCTTTATCTCTGTACCTGATATATGTTTGTGTTATAATAGAAGTGTCCAAAATGATATACATATGGTAAGCACATACTGTATATCCACATGTAAAAGGAATATACTTCAGGACTAGAACTCTTGTCTAGCCTGATTATTATCAGTAATTAATATAAATATTAATTACCTGTCTTATCATTCTTTTCTCGCAGTTGACCATGGTCTCACGGGGCATCAGTCACCTATAAAAAGTCAAAAGCGTGATAATATGTTCCTTTTACATGCTATAGACACTAATATATATAACACATGCTAGGGGCCTACTGACCTATCTCAGGCTTAATGTAAATATAATGCGAGAGGGGGTAAGAGAGAGGCAAATTGGGAGATATAGGATCAGAAAGAGATGGCTAAAAGGAGAGAATGAAAATGAGAGATAGAAGAGAAGATTGGTCTAAGTTGGGGATAGAAGAAAAAAGAGAGTAGGAGAGGTTGAAAGTGAGGTACAGTTAGGCAGACTAGGATGAGAAAAGAAACTTAACGGGCAATCAAAAAAACTGAGATTAATAAAATATAGGGAGAGGTGTAGAAAGACAGGGATAGGGAAGGAAATAGAAGAAAAATATAAAAGTGAACGGTCAAGAGAAAGAAAGGGGTTTGGGGGAGAGAGGGTCAAAAAAGAGCAGGTGAGAGAAAATTTGAGTAAGAGGGGCAAGGAGCATGTTATGGGTGGATAAAGGGAAAAATAGGTTCATTGTAATACAATAAACCAAAAAGGGGCAAGGGAGGACAAGAATGTAAAAGAGGGTGAGCAAACAGCAGCACAAAATAGAGCAAAAGGAAGAAAGGGACCGTGAGAGAAGGGGAAGAGTGAGCAAAAACTGGGAAAAATGTGAGGAGTGGAGAAGGGGAAGGAGAGGATAATGGTTAAAAAAAGATTGGGTAGGTGACAGTGAGGAAAGAGGAAACAATAGAAAATGGGGAGAGGATGAGAGAAATATAGGAAAAGGTGAAGTAGGGTAAAAAGTCAAGATGCATGCGAGAGAGAGGGGCAAGAATGTAAGAGAGGGTGAGAAAACACGAGCACAACAGGAAGTAAAGGGAAGAAAGGGAACGTGAGAGAAGGCGAAGAGTGAGGGAAAACTGGGGAGAGTATAAGAGGTGGATAAGGGTAAGGAGAGGATAATGGTAAAAAAAAAAGATAGGGTAGGTGAAAGTGAGGAAAGTGCAAACAATAGAAAAAGGGGAGAGGGTGAAAATAATATAGAAAAAGAGAAAGTAGCGTAAAGAGACAAGGGGCATGCAAGAGAGGGGCAAGAGAAGATAAGAATGTAAGAGATGGTGAGAAAAACATGAGCATAGCTGGGAATAAAGGGATGAAAGGGTACATGACAGAAGTGAAAGAGTGGGGGAAAACTAGGGAGAGTGTGAGATACATGACATCAGAGAGAATAAAGAAGCAATATATAAAATGAGAAAGTGAAGGGGCATGAATAACGGGTTGGATGGGGAGAAAAAGGTAAGGGATAAAGATAGGATGAGAGCGGGAAAGAGAGGGTAAACCTGAAAGGGATAAAGGCAGAAAGGGGATTATGGATAGGGAGAGAGCAGCCGGGGGGCGATCGAAAAATAGAGAAGGGGAAAGAAGGACAAGAAAAAGACATGGGTGAAGGAGAGAGGGGAAGTATAAGAGCGGGGAAGAAATGTCAGGGGGATGAGAAAGGAAGAAAAGACTAAAGAAGAAAATATGAAGACGAGAAGATAGGATGTGGGAGAGAGAGGAAGAATGAGATTGAGGAATAAAGAGGGAAAGGGAAAGAAGAAGGTAAAAAAAGAGAGGAGGCATGTCAGCGAGAGGGAGAAAAAGGGATGAGAATGGCCGAGAGCATGAAAGAAAAAAAAGCAGAATAAAGAAAAAAAGAGTGAAAGGGAAAAGGCGAGAAGGCAAAAGGAAGTGTGGAGTGGGAACTCTGGGAGAGGGGGTTAGAAAGAGATGGTGATAGAAAAAAAAAGGCAAAAAAGGGTGAAAGGTGGAGCATAAAGAGGAATGGAAGAGGGCTACATGGGGAGAAAGGGGATAATGCATAAGAAGGGAGTGGGAGGGGGCAAGAGAGAAATTGAAAGAGGGAAACAGGGACCAAAAAAAAAGACATAGGTGAAGGACCGAGCAGGTGAAAGAAAATTAGAGTAAGAGGGGCATGTTGCATGTTAGGGGTGGAGAAAGGGAAAAATAGGTTAATGGTAAAATAATAAACCAAAAAGGGGCAAGGGAGGTTAAGAATGTAAGAGAGGGTAAGGAAACAGCAGCACAAAATAGAGTAAAGGGAAGAAAGGGACCGTGAGAGAAGGGGAAGAGTGAGCGAAAACTGGGAAGAATGTGGGGAGTGGAGAAGGGGAAGGAGAGGATAATGGTTAAAAAAAGATTGGGTAGGTGACAGTGAGGAAAGGGGAAACAATAGAAATGGGGAGAGGATGAGAGAAATATAGAAAAAGGTGAAGTAGGCTAAAGAGACAAGATGCATGCAAGAGAGAGGGGCAAGAGAGGACAGGAATGTAAGAGAGGGTGAGAAAACACGAGCACAGCAGGAAGTAAAGAGAAGAAAGGGAACGTGAGAGAAGGTGAAGAGTGAGGGAAAACTGGGGAGAGTATAAGGGGTGGATAAGGGGAAGGAGAGGATAATGGTAAAAAAAAAGATAGGGTAGGTGAAAGCGAGGAAAGGGCAAACAATAGAAAAAGGGGAGAGGGTAAAAAAATAATATAGAAAAGGGGAAAGTAGGGTAAAGAGACAAGGGGAATGCGAGAGAGGGGCAAGGGAGGACAAGAATGTAAGAGAGGGAATTAAAAAATGAGCATAGCTGGAAGTAAAGGGATGAAAGGGTACGTGAGAGAAGTGAAAGAGTGGGGGAAAACTAGGGAGAGTGTGAGATACATGACATCAGAGAGAATAAAGAAGCAATATATAAAATGAGAAAGTGAAGGGGCATGAATAAAGGGTTGGATGGGGAGAAAAAGGTAAGGGATAAAGATAGGATGAGAGCGAGAAAGAGAGGGTAAACCTGAAAGGGACAAAGGCAGAAAGGGGATTATGGATAGGGAGAGAGCAGCCGGCGGGCGATCGAAAAATAGAGTAGGAGAAAGAGGATCAAGAAAAAGACATGGGTGAAGGAGAGAGGGGAAGTAGAAGAGCGGGGAAGAAATGTCAGGGGGATGAGAAAGGAAGAAAAGACTAAAGAAGAAAATATGAAGACGAGAAGATAGTATGTGGGAGATAGAGGAAGAATGAGATTGAGGAATAAAGAGGGAAAGGGAAAGAAGAAGGTAAAAAAAGAGAGGAGGCATGTCAGCGAGATGAAGAAAAAGGGATGAGAATGGCAGAGAGCCTGAAAGAAGAAAAGGCAGAATAAAGAAAAAATGAGTGAAAGGGAAAAGGAGAGACGCGAAAGGAAGAGTGGAGGGGGAACTTTGGGAGAGGGGGTTAGAAAGAGATTGTGATAGAAAGAAAAAGGCAATAAAGGGTGAAAGGTGGAGCATAAAGAGGAACAGAAGAGGGCTAGATGG
>NW_024401187.1:0-89789 GCF_905171765.1 Bufo bufo
GTTCATGGAGGCTGCCATATTGATTTTCTGGAGGCAGCCATTTTGTTTTGCAGTTAAACAGAGCTGTCATTTCTATGGATAAGAAATGCTGGGAAGGGTTAGGATTTTAGGCACAGAAGTCCGCATGGATGTATTCTAGTTTCTGAGCACTATTATTTATAGCTACAATGAAATTCTGCGTTAGAACCTGCTTTTGTATTCCTGGAGCAGGTAGAGCAATTGCAGAGGTGCTAAGTACATTCCATAATAGCACAGAACTTTGATTGGACAACAGGCGCATTCTCATTCTGCCAGCTACAATAATCCATAAAAGGTATGGTATCTCATGATAGGTGGTGAGTTGCAGATGATAAACTGATCTGCATGTCATGGTCTTACCTTCTTGCTGTTCTCCTTCGTTTGACATGTGCTGGCGGCCATCTTGGTTTCTGGGTTTCTTGTAGCCTTCCACCCTGCGGCTCCTCCTTCCCACTGGGAGGAGCTGGATGCCTAGCTCATATATATAGGAGGTCTGTGGCTTCAGTTCCATGCTTGGTCCTCTTGTGTTCACATGCTTCCAAGACTGCTGCTGCTTCTGGTTCCTGATCCTGGCTTCGTCTGACTACCCTGCTGGTTCCTGATCCTGGCTTCGTCTGACTACCCTGCTGGTTCCTGATCCTGGCTTCGTCTGACTACCCTTCTGGTTCCTGACCTCTGGCTTCGCAAAGACTCTGCTCGGTTTCACCATCCGTTTGGACTTTTGCTTTACAGCTTTATTTTCAATAAAGCCTTCTTATTTTCTCTTATCTCTTGTTGTACGTCTGGTTCATGGTTCCGTGACATTAGGACCAAGCCATGAATTCTGACGGTACAGGGCCATCCTCACTACCCACGCTGGTTGCCAGACTTGATCAGCAGGATCACCTGTTGGGTCGGTTCGCTGTGGCGTTGCAAACCCTGCTTGAACGCACGGCTCATTTCGCTCCCGTTGCCGATGGGTCGGTTGTCGCTCCTGGGCTCGCTCCTACTGCCGCTCCGGTTGTTGCGCCAGAGTCTACCCCGACACCTGTTGTTGTGCCTGCGGTGTTTCGGGGTATGACCGGTTCTGCCCCTCTTCCACAGCGCTTTGGGGGAGAGCCAACTCAGTGCCGAGGTTTCCTTAACCAGGTGGGCATTTATTTTGAGTTGCTGCCACATGCCTTTCCCACTGAGAGATCAAAGGTGGGCTTCTTGATCTCGCTGCTCTCGGACAAGGCCTTGGCCTGGGCCAGCCCTTTATGGGAGAACAACAATCCGGTGGTTGCCGAGTTTTCCGGTTTTGTTGCTTCTCTTCGGAAGGTATTCGATGTGCCGGCTCGTGCTGCCTCTGCTGCGAAGCTCCTTATGTCCATCAGACAGGGTTCACGATCCGTAGCTGAATACGCCATTGAGTTTCGTACCCTGGCAGCAGAGGTGGGCTGGAATAATGAGGCTCTGGTCGCTGCTTTCTCTCATGGTCTCTCGGATGCCTTGAAGGATGAGGTTGCAGCTAAGGACCTACCAGTTGAGCTCGAGTCTCTTATTTCTTTCCTGATTTTGATTGACACCAGACTCAGGGAGAGACCTTCCTTTAAGGAGAACCTGCGGAGGTCTTCTAACAGATTGGTGCCTACGTTTGCTGTCCCACCCGTGCCTCCCTCTCCTCCCACGCCTCCTGGGGATGACTTGTCTGGGGGTGAACCCATGCAGCTGGGGTTTGCTCGCCTGTCCGAGGGGGAGAGGGCACTCCGGAGACGCGAGGGCCGATGCATGTACTGTGGTCTCGGTGGGCATTTTCGGTTGGCATGTCCGAACCGTCCGGGAAAACGCTCGTACCTGAGATCCTGTCGGGGGCAGATCTTGGGTGGAGTCTCCTCGTCCCCGGTTTCCCGTGTTGACAAACCACTGATCACTGTTGTCCTCTCCTGGGTCGGGGGCTCGGTGACGACCCAGGCGTTGGTGGACTCTGGTGCTGGTGGTTTGTTCATTGATAGTGTGTTCGCTGCCGCCAATTCCATTCCTCTGCAGGCTCGAGGTTCCCCACTGGCTCTTGAGGCGATAGACGGCAGACCCCTTCTGCCGCCACACGTGACTCATGAGACCCTTCCAGTGGGGATAGCCATTGGTGCCGTTCACAGAGAGTCGGTCTGCCTCCAGGTTATTTCGTCTCCACACTACTCGGTGGTCTTGGGGTACCCCTGGCTCCAGAAGCATAATCCGACTTTCGATTGGAGATCGGTCGAGATCCTCTCGTGGTCACCGCAGTGTGGGGCTAGTTGCATCCATGGGTCTGTCAAGTTGCTGTGTACTTCCTCGGACTCTCTGTTGCCTCCTGAATACGAGGAGTACCGGGATGTATTCGATAAGGTGCGCGCGGTTGCCCTACCTCCGCACCGCCCATACGATTGTGCCATAGAGTTACAATCTGGTGCCGTTCCTCCTCGTGGCAAAGTCTATCCACTGTCGGTAGCGGAGAATGAGGCCATGGAGGAGTACGTGAGGGAGGCGCTTTCACGCGGACACATTCGCAAATCTTCGTCCCCGGCAGGGGCTGGATTTTTCTTTGTGAAAAAGAAGGGCGGTGAGTTGAGGCCTTGCATCGATTACAGGGGTCTCAATCGCATCACGATCAAGAACGCTTACCCGATACCCTTGATTTCCGAGCTGTTCGATCGCCTTAAAGGGGCCACGGTCTTTACCAAACTCGACCTGAGGGCGGCATATAACCTGGTAAGGATCAAGGCGGGCGATGAGTGGAAGACCGCGTTTAACACCAGGACCGGTCATTATGAATCCTTAGTTATGCCCTTTGGGTTGTGCAATGCGCCCGCAGTCTTTCAGGAATTCATCAACGATGTTTTCCGTGACCTGTTGCAGCAGTGTGTGGTGGTCTATTTGGATGACATCTTGGTATATTCTGAATCCATGGAGGCCCACATTCTGGATGTCAGACGAGTGTTGCAACGGTTACGAGAGAACAAGCTGTTCGGTAAGCTTGAGAAATGCGAATTTCACCGATCCCAGGTAACCTTCTTAGGTTACATCATTTCCGCTGAGGGGTTCTCCATGGATCCTGAGAAGGTTTCGGCTGTCTTACAGTGGCCCCAGCCCAGTGGTCTTCGTTCCCTGCAGCGCTTTTTGGGCTTCGCCAATTATTATCGGAAGTTCATCAGGGACTTTTCCATGCTGGCCAAGCCTCTCACGGATCTGACCAGGAAGGGCAGTAATTCCCAGGTCTGGCCGCTCGAGGCCATCCGAGCTTTTGAGGCCCTAAAGTCCGCCTTTGTGTCGGCTCCGATTCTGTCGCATCCCAACCCTGGGTTGCCCTTTGTCTTCGAGGTGGACGCGTCTGAGACGGGAGTAGGCGCCCTTCTGTCTCAGCGTAGAACACCAGAGGGTCCTCTGCTTCCTTGTGGGTTTTACTCCCGGAAACTGTCTTCCGCGGAGTGCAACTATCAGATTGGTGACAGGGAGTTATTGGCCATCGTGCAGGCCCTTAAAGAATGGAGGCACTTGCTCGAGGGTTCGGTGGTTCCGGTTCTCATCCTGACGGACCACAAGAATCTGACCTACCTTTCTAAGGCCAAGAGATTGACACCACGTCAGGCCAGATGGGCTCTGTTCTTGTCACGTTTTAATTACGTGGTCTCCTACCTACCCGGTTCCAAGAACATCAGGGCAGATGCCTTATCACGGCAGTACTCTGAGCTGTCCAGGGAGGAGTCGATTCCGACTTCGGTCATACCTCCGAATCAGATCCTGGCCGCCATTCGCACCAGCCTGACCTCTCCCCTGGGTGAGCAGATTTTGGCGGCTCAATCTGGTGCTCCCTCTGGGAGACCCAACGGCAGATGTTTTGTGCCTGAGGAGTTGCGCACTCGGTTGTTGCGAACCTACCATAACTCCAAGACCGCGGGGCATCCTGGAAAGAATCTGCTGTCCTGGGCTGTTTCACGTCTGTTCTGGTGGCCTTCCCTACGTTCCGACATCGCCGCATATGTAGCGGCATGCTCCGTTTGTGCCCAGAGTAAGTCCCCTCGGCACCTTCCGTTGGGCCTTCTGCAACCCATAGCCACCGGGGAGCGCCCATGGTCACACCTGGGGATGGATTTCATTGTGGACCTCCCTGCATCCCGAGGCCATACGGTCATTCTCATGATTGTGGATCGGTTTTCCAAGATGTGCCACTGTGTTCCTCTCAAGAAGTTACCCTCTGCACAAGAGTTGGCCACGATTTTTGCCAGGGAGGTCTTCCGGTTGCACGGTTTGCCCAAGGAGATTGTGTCGGATCGGGGGAGTCAGTTTGTGTCCAGGTTCTGGCGCGCCTTTTGCTCCCAGTTGGGGATTCATCTCTCCTTCTCCTCGGCCTACCACCCTCAGTCCAATGGGGCCGCAGAACGATCCAATCAGGCCTTGGAGCAATTCCTTCGTTGCTATGTCTCCGATCACCAAGACAATTGGGTTGACCTCCTGCCTTGGGCTGAGTTTGCCAGGAACACGGCGGTGAACTCTTCCTCTGGGACGTCTCCCTTCATGGCCAATTATGGGTTCCAACCTGCCGTGTTACCGGAGGTATTCTCTCCCCAGGATATTCCGGCTGTGGAGGATCACCTTTCCGTCCTACGTGCTTCTTGGGTACAGATCCAGAAGTCCCTTGAGGTCTCTGCGCAGCGCCAGAGACTCCAGGCTGATCGCAGACGAGCGCCTGCTCCTTCCTACCAGGTCGGAGACCGTGTATGGTTGTCCACCCGCAACCTCAACCTTCGAGTGCCCACTCCCAAGCTGGCGCCTCGCTTTGTTGGTCCCTTCCGAGTGCTTCGCAGGGTAAACGCGGTAGCCTATGCCCTTGCGCTTCCTCCTGGCATGCGGATCTCCAACGTGTTTCATGTCTCCCTGTTGAAGCCACTGGTGTGTAATCGTTTCACTTCCTCGGTTCCTCGGCCTCGTCCGGTCCAAGTGGGCAATCGTGAGGAATATGAGGTGAGCAATATCCTGGACTCACGCCTGGTCCGCGGTCGGTTGCAGTTTTTGGTCCATTGGCGTGGTTATGGTCCAGAGGAGCGTTCCTGGGTTCCCTCCACAGATGTCCATGCTCCTGCCTTGCTCCGAGCCTTCCACGCACGCTTCCCTCAGAAACCGTTTTGTGCTCCGCGGAGGAGGGGCCCTTGAGGGGGAGGTACTGTCATGGTCTTACCTTCTTGCTGTTCTCCTTCGTTTGACATGTGCTGGCGGCCATCTTGGTTTCTGGGTTTCTTGTAGCCTTCCACCCTGCGGCTCCTCCTTCCCACTGGGAGGAGCTGGATGCCTAGCTCATATATATAGGAGGTCTGTGGCTTCAGTTCCTTGCTTGGTCCTCTTGTGTTCACATGCTTCCAAGACTGCTGCTGCTTCTGGTTCCTGATCCTGGCTTCGTCTGACTACCCTGCTGGTTCCTGATCCTGGCTTCGTCTGACTACCCTGCTGGTTTCTGATCCTGGCTTCGTCTGACTACCCTTCTGGTTCCTGACCTCTGGCTTCGCAAAGACTCTGCTCGGTTTCACCATCCATTTGGACTTTTGCTTTACAGCTTTATTTTCAATAAAGCCTTCTTATTTTCTCTTATCTCTTGTTGTACGTCTGGTTCATGGTTCCGTGACACTGCACCTGCATTGCAGTGGCCAAAAAGCAAAAACCAGAAAAGGCATAGCTCCGTGGGTGGCCACTTCTTTCCCCCAAGTTGTGACACAGGGTAAAGAGGGGTACTCTTGGAGTTTATATGGCCATACCGTTAGAAAAAAATAAAAAATAAAAAGGCTTTTGCGTTCTGGGCCTGCTAATAGACGCTGGTCAGTATTCCATTTTGCACAGAAGCGCCAATTTTTCATCAAACAAATCTTTCCATAAACTGACACCTTTGTTTGACACACACAAAAACGCACCCTTACCTGTTGATTGGCACCCATACCTGTTGATGTGTATGGATCCACACCTGACTGAAGAATGAAGGATCATGGCTGCTGCCAGGAAGAAAAACAGCAAGGGTCCATTGTGATGTCATCATCCATGGATGCTGAAGGGTTCTATTGTGACACGCTTACTGTTCCATCTATTGAAATTTTCATGGAGGCTGCCATATTGATTTTCTGGAGGCAGCCATTTTGTTTTGCAGTTAAACAGAGCTGTCATTTCAATGGATAAGAAATGCGGGGAAGGGTTAGGATTGTAGCCACAGAAGTCAGCATGGATGTATTCTAGTCTCTAAACACTATTGTTTATAGCTACAATGAAATTCTGCATTAGAACCTGCTTTTGGATTCCTGGAGCAGGTAGAGCAATTGCAGAGGTGCTAAGTAAATTCAATAATAGCACAGAACTTTGATTGGACAACAGGCGCATTCTCATTCTGCCAGCTACAATAAACTATAAAAGGTATGGTATCTCATGATAGGTGTTGAGTTGCAGACGATAAATTGATCTGCACCTGCATTGCAGTGGCCAAAAAGAAAAAAACAGAAAAGGCATATTCTCCGTCGGTGGCCGCTTCTTTCCCCCAAGTTGCGACAGAGAATAAAGAGGGGTACTCTTGGAGTTTATATGGCCATACCGTCAGAAACAGATAAGAAGGCTTTTGTATTCTGGGCCTGCTAATAGACGCTGGACAGTATTCCATTTTGCACAAAAGCGCCAATTTTTCCTTAAACAAATCTTTCCATAAACTGACACCTTTCTTTGACACACACAAACACGCACCCTTACCTGTTGATTGGCACCCATACCTGTTGATGTGCATGGATCCACACCTGACTGAAGAATGAAGGATCATGGCTGCTGCCAGGAAGAAAAACAGCAAGGGTCTATTGTGATGTCATCATCTATAGATGCTGAAGGGTTCCATTGTGACATGCTCAGTGTTCCATCTATTGAAATTTTCATGGAGGCTGCCATATTGATTTTCTGGAGGCAGCCATTTTGTTTTGCAGTTAAACAGAGCTGTCATTTCAATGGATAAGAAATGCTGGGAAGGGTTAGGATTGTAGCCACAGAAGTCAGCATGGATGTATTCTAGTCTCTGAGCACTATTGTTTATAGCTACAATGAAATTCTGCGTCAGAACCTTCTTTCGGATTCCTGGAGCAGGTAGAGCAATTGCAGAGGTGCTAAGTACATTCCATAATAGCACAGAACTTTGATTGGACAACAGGCGCATTCTCATTCTGCCAGCTACAATAATCCATAAAAGGTATGGTATCTCATGATAGGTGGTGAGTTGCAGATGATAAACCGATCTGCACCTGCATTGCAGTGGCCAAAAAGCAAAAACCAGAAAAGGCATAGCTCCGTGGGTGGCCGCTTCTTTCCCCCAAGTTGCGACACAGGGTAAAGAGGGGTACTCTTGGAGTTTATATGGCCATACCGTTAGAAAAAAATAAAAAGGCTTTTGCGTTCTGGGCCTGCTAATAGACGCTGGTCAGTATTCCATTTTGCACAGAAGCGCCAATTTTTCATCAAACAAATCTTTCCATAAACTGACACCTTTCTTTGACACACACAAACACGCACCCTTACCTGTTGATTGGCACCCATACCTGTTGATTCTGCATGGATCCACACCTGACTGAAGAATGAAGGATCATGGCTGCTGCCAGGAAGAAAAACAGCAAGGGTCCATTGTGATGTCATCATCCATGGATGCTGAAGGGTTCCATTGTGACACGCTTACTGTTCCATCTATTGAAATTTTCATGGAGGCTGCCATATTGATTTTCTGGAGGCAGCCATTTTGTTTTGCAGTTAAACAGAGCTGTCATTTCAATGGATAAGAAATGCGGGGAAGGGTTAGGATTGTAGCCACAGAAGTCAGCATGGATGTATTCTAGTCTCTAAACACTATTGTTTATAGCTACAATGAAATTCTGCATTAGAACCTGCTTTTGGATTCCTGGAGCAGGTAGAGCAATTGCAGAGGTGCTAAGTAAATTCAATAATAGCACAGAACTTTGATTGGACAACAGGCGCATTCTCATTCTGCCAGCTACAATAAACCATAAAAGGTATGGTATCTCATGATAGGTGTTGAGTTGCAGACGATAAACTGATCTGCACCTGCATTGCAGTGGCCAAAAAGCAAAAAACAGAAAAGGCATATTCTCCGTCGGTGGCCGCTTCTTTCCCCCAAGTTGCGACAGAGAATAAAGAGGGGTACTCTTGGAGTTTATATGGCCATACCGTCAGAAACAGATAAGAAGGCTTTTGTATTCTGGGCCTGCTTATAGACGCTGGACAGTATTCCATTTTGCACAAAAGCGCCAATTTTTCCTTAAACAAATCTTTCCATAAACTGACACCTTTCTTTGACACACACAAACACGCACCCTTACCTGTTGATTGGCACCCATACCTGTTGATGTGCATGGATCCACACCTGACTGAAGAATGAAGGATCATGGCTGCTGCCAGGAAGAAAAACAGCAAGGGTCTATTGTGATGTCATCATCCATAGATGCTGAAGGGTTCCATTGTGACACGCTCAGTGTTCCATCTATTGAAATTTTCATGGAGGCTGCCATATTGATTTTCTGGAGGCAGCCATTTTGTTTTGCAGTTAAACAGAGCTGTCATTTCAATGGATAAGAAATGCTGGGAAGGGTTAGGATTTTAGGCACAGAAGTCAGCATGGATGTATTCTAGTTTCTGAGCACTATTATTTATAGCTACAATGAAATTCTGCGATAGAACCTGCTTTTGTATTCCTGGAGCAGGTAGAGCAATTGCAGAGGTGCTAAGTACATTCCATAATAGCACAGAACTTTGATTGGACAACAGGCGCATTCTCATTCTGCCAGCTACAATAATCCATAAAAGGTATGGTATCTCATGATAGGTGGTGAGTTGCAGATGATAAACTGATCTGCACCTGCATTGCAGTGGCCAAAAAGCAAAAACCAGAAAAGGCATAGCTCCGTGGGTGGCCGCTTCTTTCCCCCAAGTTGCGACACAGGGTAAAGAGGGGTACTCTTGGAGTTTATATGGCCATACCGTTAGAAAATTAAAAAGGCTTTTGCGTTCTGGGCCTGCTAATAGACGCTGGTCAGTATTCCATTTTGCACAGAAGCGCCAATTTTTCATCAAACAAATCTTTCCATAAACTGACACCTTTGTTTGACACACACAAAAACGCACCCTTACCTGTTGATTGGCACCCATACCTGTTGATGTGCATGGATCCACACCTGACTGAAGAATGAAGGATCATGGCTGCTGCCAGGAAGAAAAACAGCAAGGGTCCATTGTGATGTCATCATCCATGGATGCTGAAGGGTTCCATTGTGACACGCTTACTGTTCCATCTATTGAAATTTTCATGGAGGCTGCCATATTGATTTTCTGGAGGCAGCCATTTTGTTTTGCAGTTAAACAGAGCTGTCATTTCAATGGATAAGTAATGCGGGGAAGGGTTAGGATTGTAGCCACAGAAGTCAGCATGGATGTATTCTAGTCTCTAAACACTATTGTTTATAGCTACAATGAAATTCTGCATTAGAACCTGCTTTTGGATTCCTGGAGCAGGTAGAGCAATTGCAGAGGTGCTAAGTAAATTCAATAATAGCACAGAACTTTGATTGGACAACAGGCGCATTCTCATTCTGCCAGCTACAATAAACCATAAAAGGTATGGTATCTCATGATAGGTGTTGAGTTGCAGACGATAAACTGATCTGCACCTGCATTGCAGTGGCCAAAAAGCAAAAAACAGAAAAGGCATATTCTCCGTCGGTGGCCGCTTCTTTCCCCCAAGTTGCGACAGAGAATAAAGAGGGGTACTCTTGGAGTTTATATGGCCATACCGTCAGAAACAGATAAGAAGGCTTTTGTATTCTGGGCCTGCTTATAGACGCTGGACAGTATTCCATTTTGCACAAAAGCGCCAATTTTTCCTTAAACAAATCTTTCCATAAACTGACACCTTTCTTTGACACACACAAACACGCACCCTTACCTGTTGATTGGCACCCATACCTGTTGATGTGCATGGATCCACACCTGACTGAAGAATGAAGGATCATGGCTGCTGCCAGGAAGAAAAACAGCAAGGGTCTATTGTGATGTCATCATCCATAGATGCTGAAGGGTTCCATTGTGACACGCTCAGTGTTCCATCTATTGAAATTTTCATGGAGGCTGCCATATTGATTTTCTGGAGGCAGCCATTTTGTTTTGCAGTTAAACAGAGCTGTCATTTCAATGGATAAGAAATGCTGGGAAGGGTTAGGATTTTAGCCACAGAAGTCAGCATGGATGTATTCTAGTTTCTGAGCACTATTATTTATAGCTACAATGAAATTCTGCGTTAGAACCTGCTTTTGTATTCCTGGAGCAGGTAGAGCAATTGCAGAGGTGCTAAGTACATTCCATAATAGCACAGAACTTTGATTGGACAACAGGCGCATTCTCATTCTGCCAGCTACAATAATCCATAAAAGGTATGGTATCTCATGATAGGTGGTGAGTTGCAGATGATAAACTGATCTGCACCTGCATTGCAGTGGCCAAAAAGCAAAAACCAGAAAAGGCATAGCTCCGTGGGTGGCCGCTTCTTTCCCCCAAGTTGCGACACAGGGTAAAGAGGGGTACTCTTGGAGTTTATATGGCCATACCGTTAGAAAAAAATAAAAAGGCTTTTGCGTTCTGGGCCTGCTAATAGACGCTGGTCAGTATTCCATTTTGCACAGAAGCGCCAATTTTTCATCAAACAAATCTTTCCATAAACTGACACCTTTGTTTGACACACACAAAAACGCACCCTTACCTGTTGATTGGCACCCATACCTGTTGATGTGCATGGATCCACACCTGACTGAAGAATGAAGGATCATGGCTGCTGCCAGGAAGAAAAACAGCAAGGGTCCATTGTGATGTCATCATCCATGGATGCTGAAGGGTTCCATTGTGACACGCTTACTGTTCCATCTATTGAAATTTTCATGGAGGCTGCCATATTGATTTTCTGGAGGCAGCCATTTTGTTTTGCAGTTAAACAGAGCTGTCATTTCAATGGATAAGTAATGCGGGGAAGGGTTAGGATTGTAGCCACAGAAGTCAGCATGGATGTATTCTAGTCTCTAAACACTATTGTTTATAGCTACAATGAAATTCTGCATTAGAACCTGCTTTTGGATTCCTGGAGCAGGTAGAGCAATTGCAGAGGTGCTAAGTAAATTCAATAATAGCACAGAACTTTGATTGGACAACAGGCGCATTCTCATTCTGCCAGCTACAATAAACCAAAAAAGGTATGGTATCTCATGATAGGTGTTGAGTTGCAGACGATAAACTGATCTGCACCTGCATTGCAGTGGCCAAAAAGCAAAAAACAGAAAAGGCATATTCTCCGTCGGTGGCCGCTTCTTTCCCCAAAGTTGCGACACAGGGTAAAGAGGGGTACTCTTGGAGTTTATATGGCCATACCGTCAGAAACAGATAAGAAGGCTTTTGTATTCTGGGCCTGCTAATAGACGCTGGACAGTATTCCATTTTGCACAAAAGCGCCAATTATTCCTTAAACAAATCTTTCCATAAACTGACACCTTTGTTTGACACACACAAACATGCACTCTTACCTGTTGATTGGCACCCATACCTGTTGATGTGCATGGATCCACACCTGACTGAAGAATGAAGGATCATGGCTGCTGCCAGGAAGAAAAACAGCAAAGGTCTATTGTGATGTCATCATCTATGGATGCTGAAGGGTTCCATTGTGACATGCTCAGTGTTCCATCTATTGAAATTTTCATGGAGGCTGCCATATTGATTTTCTGGAGGCAGCCATTTTGTTTTGCAGTTAAACAGAGCTGTCATTTCAATGGATAAGAAATGCTGGGAAGGGTTAGGATTGTAGCCACAGAAGTCAGCATGGATGTATTCTAGTCTCTGAGCACTATTGTTTATAGCTACAATGAAATTCTGCGTCAGAACCTGCTTTCGGATTCCTGGAGCAGGTAGAGCAATTGCAGAGGTGCTAAGTACATACCATAATAGCACAGAACTTTGATTGGACAACAGGCGCATTCTCATTCTGCCAGCTAAGAAAATCCATAAAAGGTATGGTATCTCATGATAGGTGGTGAGTTGCAGATGATAAACTGATCTGCACCTGCATTGCAGTGGCCAAAAAGCAAAAAAAAGAAAAGGCATAGCTCCGGCGGTGGCCGCTTCTTTCCCCCATGTTGTGACAGAGGGTAAAGAGGGGTACTCTTGGAGTTTATATGGCCATACCGTCAGAAACAGATTAGAAGGCTTTTGTGTTCTGGGCCTGCTTATAGACGCTGGACAGTATTCCATTTTGCACAAAAGCGCCAATTTTTCCTTAAACAAATCTTTCCATAAACTGACACCTTTCTTTTACACACACAAACACGCACCCTTACCTGTTGATTGGCACCCATACCTGTTGATGTGCATGGATCCACACCTGACTGAAGAATGAAGGATCATGGCTGCTGCCAGGAAGAAAAACAGCAAGGGTCTATTGTAAAGTCATCATCCATAGATGCTGAAGGGTTCCATTGTGACACGCTCAGTGTTCCATCTATTGAAATTTTCATGGAGGCTGCCATATTGATTTTCTGGAGGCAGCCATTTTGTTTTGCAGTTAAACAGAGCTGTCATTTCAATGGATAAGAAATGCTGGGAAGGGTTAGGATTTTAGCCACAGAAGTCAGCATGGATGTATTCTAGTTTCTGAGCACTATTATTTATAGCTACAATGAAATTCTGCGTTAGAACCTGCTTTTGTATTCCTGGAGCAGGTAGAGCAATTGCAGAGGTGCTAAGTACATTCCATAATAGCACAGAACTTTGATTGGACAACAGGCGCATTCTCATTCTGCCAGCTACAATAATCCATAAAGGTATGGTATCTCATGATAGGTGGTGAGTTGCAGATGATAAACTGATCTGCACCTGCATTGCAGTGGCCAAAAAGCAAAAACCAGAAAAGGCATAGCTCCGTGGGTGGCCGCTTCTTTCCCCCAAGTTGCGACACAGGGTAAAGAGGGGTACTCTTGGAGTTTATATGGCCATACCGTTAGAAAAAAATAAAAAGGCTTTTGTGTTCTGGGCCTGCTAATAGACTGTCACTACCAGAGCTTTGGGACGTTCTCACAGCTCTGTTTCTCCACCCCTGTGATGATGTCACTACTAGAGCTGGGAGGAGTTCTCACTACTCTGTTTACTTTTGGTTTCTTTCACCACAGCTGTTCTTCATGTGTTTGATTTCCCTCTCTTTATATCACCCCTCCTCCTATGATAGGATGTGGATTATAGTTCTCACTTCAGTTGTGGCTCTTGCTTTAGTATCTTCACTTGTAGCTATCTGTTCACTGGACCTGTGTTCTGCTGCAGCTAGCACTCCGGATATTGCCAGCCTGTCCTTGGATCCGTCTTCTCTGCGGCTGCAACACCCTCAGCTAAGTGTGCAGACATTGTTGTGTTCCTGTTTGTTTTCTGACTGGATCTGAGGTGGCCACGGTTCCCTCCATATACTGAGTAGGGCACTGGTGGCCGTGCCCCTTCCACTATTGTAGGGGTTACAGTGGTCATTAGTCTTAGGCACGTGGGCATGCCTCGTTCCGCCATTTGGATCCGGGCATGTGCTGTAGCAGAATAGGGAGAGCGTTGAGGGTCGGACAGGGGTCACCCTTTATCCTCCCTAGTTCTGGGTCCAGTCAGTAGCTCTGTACTGTGTATTACTATTGTTGCTCACATACAGCCGTGACATTATAATCCACCAAAACCGTCCTTTTTTGACATGGATCCGCTTTCTGACCTGGTTGACCGCATGCAGGGTCTTTCTTTGGAAGTAGCGGATCTCCGTCAATCTATGACCCAGCTTCAAGCATTGGGCCCTGCTCCGGCTCATGGAGTCTGTTGCGAGCCAAAGGTCTCACTTCCGGAGACGTTCTCCGGGGGCAGTGAGAATTTTGTTCGTTTCAGAGAGGCATGCAAACTCCATTTTTGCTTGGGTTCTCACTCTTCTGGTAATCAGGAGCAGAGGGTGAGGATTGTCATTTCCCTGCTCAGGGGTAATGCTCAGACTTGGGCTTTTTCGCTGCCATCAGGGGATCCCTCCCTTCGATCCGTGGAGGGATTTTTTGTGGCCCTGGGGCAGATTTATGATGACCCGGATCGTGTTGCTCTGGCCGAATCTAACCTACGTGTTTTATGCCAGAATAAACGGTCTGCGGAGCTTTATTGTTCTGAATTTCGGAGATGGGCAGCTGATTCGGGTTGGAATGATGCTGCACTCCGGAGTCAGTTCTGTCATGGTCTCTCGGAGAGATTAAAAGATGCGTTTGCTTTCCATGAGAGACCAACGTCCTTAGAGTCTGCCATGTCATTGGCGGTACGCCTTGACAGGCGTCTAAGAGAAAGAAACGAGACCTCTCTGTCCAACCATTGTCAGTCTAGGGGCAGTGGTGCGGACTCATTCAGTGTGCAGGGGCCTCATCCTGTCTCGCTCCCCTCTGAGGAGGAGCCCATGCAGCTAGCTCGACTTGCCCCTGATAAAAGAGGATTTAGTCCTCAGAGTATGGTCTGTTTTTGTTGTGGGGGCATAGGTCATTTGGCAAATGTTTGTCCGTCTAGGAGATTCTTGAACCGTACTAAGAGCGATAATAAGAGAAAAATCTCAAAAGGTAAATCATCAGGTTCTGCTTCATCTGCTACTTTGGGCAAAGTTGATGTAGGATTTGATGCTTTTCCTCTGACCTGCATTTCCCGTTTTCTCCTGTCTGCCAGGGTGGCGCTAGAGAGCAAAGTCATTTCTTGTGAGATTTTTGTCGATAGTGGAGCGGCCGTCAATCTTATTGACACTCAATTTGTAGCCATGCATGGTTTTCAGGTTTGCACATTAGATAAAGATATACCTGTTTTTGCTATTGACTCTGCTCCACTCTCACAGAGATCTCTGAAGGGCATTGTTCACAATATCCGGCTAGCTGTAGGTGACACTCATGTGGAGGATATATCTTGTTTTGTCCTTAACGGATTGCCGTCTCCTCTGGTTTTGGGGTTACCCTGGCTCACTAGACATAACCCCACTATTGATTGGCAAGGAAGGCAAATAAATGAGTGGAGTGATTTTTGTAGAGAGAATTGTCTCACAGCGACTTTTGCAGAGGTGTCTACTAAAACGGTGCCATCATTTCTCTCTGATTTCTCGGACGTGTTTTCCGAGAGCGGTGTTCAGGAGCTACCTCCTCACCGGGAGTTTGACTGTCCCATCAACCTCATTCCCGGCGCCAAGCTGCCAAAAGCACGCCTCTACAATCTCTCACAACCGGAAAGAATCGCTATGCGAACTTACATCTCCGAGAGTCTCGAAAAGGGGCATATTCGTCCCTCAAAGTCACCTGTGGCCGCGGGTTTTTTTTTTGTTAAAAAGAAAGATGGCTCTCTGAGACCTTGCCTAGATTTTAGGGAGCTGAACCGTATCACGATTCGCGATCCCTATCCCCTTCCTCTGATCCCGGACCTCTTCAATCAAATTGTTGGGGCCAAGGTGTTTTCCAAATTGGATTTGAGAGGCGCGTACAACCTGGTCAGGGTCAGAGAGGGGGATGAATGGAAAACGGCCTTTAATACCCCTGACGGGCATTTCGAGAATCTCGTTATGCCTTTCGGCCTGATGAATGCTCCGGCCGTCTTTCAGCATTTTGTTAATAGTATTTTCTATCATTTAATGGGGAAATTTGTATTGGTGTATCTTGATGATATTTTGATTTTTTCCCCTGATGTTCAGACCCATCAGGATCATCTTTTTCAGGTTCTGCAGATTCTGCGGGAAAATAAATTGTACGCCAAGCTGGAGAAATGTCTTTTTATGGTATCGGAGATTCAATTTCTGGGTTTTCTCCTCTCTGCTTCTGGTTTTCGCATGGATCCCGAGAAGGTCCGTGCTGTATTTGAGTGGGAGCTTCCTGAGAATCAGAAGGCATTGATGCGCTTTCTGGGTTTTGCGAACTATTACAGAAAGTTCATTTTGAATTATTCCTCTGTTGTCAAACCCCTCACTGACATGACAAAAAAGGGGGCGGATTTTTCCTCTTGGTCGGAGGAGGCGCTTACAGCCTTTTCTAAGATTAAAGAGAATTTTGCGTCTGCTCCCGTCTTGGTGCATCCCGATGTTTCCTTACCTTTTATTGTTGAGGTGGATGCTTCCGAGGTGGGTGTGGGTGCGGTTTTGTCCCAGGGCCCTTCCCCTGCCAAGTGGCGACCCTGTGCCTTTTTCTCTAAAAAACTCTCCCCGGCAGAGAGAAACTATGATGTGGGAGATAGGGAGTTGTTGGCCATCAAGTTGGCTTTCGAGGAATGGCGCCATTGGTTGGAGGGGGCCAGGCACCCTATCACCGTTTTTACCGACCATAAGAAACTGGCATACTTGGAGTCGGCCAGGCGTATGAATCCGAGACAGGCCAGATGGTCTCTGTTCTTCTCCAGATTCAATTTTGTTGTTACATTCCGACCTGGGATAAAAAATGTGAAGGCTGATGCTCTCTCTCGCTGTTTTCCGGGAGGAGGAAACTCCGAGGACCCGGGTCCCATTTTGGCGGAGGGGGTAGTTGTTTCTGCTCTATATTCCGATTTGGAGGCCGAGGTCCAGGCTGCCCAGACTGAGACACCTGCCCGTTGTCCTTCTGGTAAGTTGTTCGTGCCTCCTGAGCTACGTCACAAACTCTTTAAGGAGCATCATGATACGGTTCTTGCTGGTCACCCCGGGAGTAGAGCCACGGTAGATCTCATTGCTCTGAGATTTTGGTGGCCGGCTCTTCGTAAGTCGGTGGAGGGTTTTGTGGCTGCTTGTGAGACGTGCGCTCGCGCTAAGGTCCCTCGTTCACGGCCTTCAGGTTCCCTTCTCCCGTTACCCATTCCTTCCCATCCTTGGACACACCTGTCCATGGACTTTATCACGGATCTTCCTCGTTCCTCGGGGAAGTCGGTGATCCTGGTGGTGGTGGACCGTTTTAGCAAGATGGCTCATTTCGTACCTTTCCCTGGTTTACCCAATGCTAAAACGTTGGCGCAAGCTTTTGTCGACCATATTGTTAAATTGCACGGCATTCCCTCTGATATTGTTTCCGATAGAGGCACGCAGTTTGTGTCCAGGTTCTGGAAGGCTTTCTGTTCTCGCCTGGGGGTTCGGCTGTCCTTCTCTTCTGCTTTTCATCCGCAGTCGAATGGTCAGACTGAGCGTCTCAATCAGAATCTGGAGACATATTTGCGCTGTTTTGTGGCAGAGAACCAGGAGGATTGGTGTTCATTTCTCCCTCTTGCTGAGTTTGCTCTGAACAACCGTCGTCAGGAATCTTCTGATAAGTCACCATTCTTTGGTGCATATGGGTTCCATCCGCAGTTTGGGACATTCTCGGGAGGGGCTCTTTCTGGTTTACCTGAGGAGGAGAGATTTTCCTCGTCTTTGTCTACCATTTGGCAAAAGATTCAGAGTAATCTTAAAAAGATGAGTGAGAAGTATAAGCGTGTGGCTGATAAGAGACGTGTGCCTGGTCCGGACCTGAATGTGGGTGATCTGGTGTGGTTGTCTACTAGAAACATTAAGTTGAAGGTTCCCTCCTGGAAATTGGGTCCCAAGTTTATTGGGCCTTATAAAATCTTGTCAGTCATCAATCCTGTTGCCTTCCATCTTGATCTTCCACGGGTTTGGAAGATACATAATGTATTTCACAGATCTCTCTTAAAACCATATGTCCAGCCCACGGTACCCTCCTCTTTGCCTCCTCCTCCGATTTTGGTTGATGGCAATCTGGAGTTTGAGGTTTCCAGAATTGTGGACTCTCGCATTGTCCGCGGTTCTCTTCAGTACCTCGTTCATTGGAAGGGTTATGGTCCTGAGGAGAGGATGTGGGTTCCGGTGTCGGACATTAAAGCCACTCGCCTCATCAGGGCATTTCATAGGGCTCATCCTGAGAAGGTGGGTCCTGGGTGTCCGGAGTCCACCCGTAGAGGGGGGGGGTACTGTCACTACCAGAGCTTTGGGACGTTCTCACAGCTCTGTTTCTCCACCCCTGTGATGATGTCACTACCAGAGCTGGGAGGAGTTCTCACTACTCTGTTTACTTTTGGTTTCTTTCACCACAGCTGTTCTTCATGTGTTTGATTTCCCTCTCTTTATATCACCCCTCCTCCTATGATAGGATGTGGATTATAGTTCTCACTTCAGTTGTGGCTCTTGCTTTAGTATCTTCACTTGTAGCTATCTGTTCACTGGACCTGTGTTCTGCTGCAGCTAGCACTCCGGATATTGCCAGCCTGTCCTTGGATCCGTCTTCTCTGCGGCTGCAACACCCTCAGCTAAGTGTGCAGACATTGTTATGTTCCTGTTTGTTTTCTGACTGGATCTGAGGTGGCCACGGTTCCCTCCATATACTGAGTAGGGCACTGGTGGCCGTGCCCCTTCCACTATTGTAGGGGTTACAGTGGTCATTAGTCTTAGGCATGTGGGCATGCCTCGTTCCGCCATTTGGATCCGGGCATGTTCTGTAGCAGAATAGGGAGAGCGTTGAGGGTCGGACAGGGGTCACCATTTATCCTCCCTAGTTCTGGGTCCAGTCAGTAGCTCTGTACTGTGTATTACTATTGTTGCTCACATACAGCCGTGACATAGACGCTGGTCAGTATTCCATTTTGCACAGAAGCGCCAATTTTTCATCAAACAAACCTTTCCATAAACTGACACCTTTGTTTGACACACACAAAAACGCACCCTTACCTGTTGATTGGCACCCATACCTGTTGATGTGCATGGATCCACACCTGACTGAAGAATAAAGGATCATGGCTGCTGCCAGGAAGAAAAACAGCAAGGGTCTATTGTGATGTCATCATCTATGGATGCTGAAGGGTTCCATTGTGACATGCTCAGTGTTCCATCTATTGAAATTTTCATGGAGGCTGCCATATTGATTTTCTGGAGGCAGCCATTTTGTTTTGCAGTTAAACAGAGCTGTCATTTCAATGGATAAGAAATGCTGGGAAGGGTTAGGATTGTAGCCACAGAAGTCAGCATGGATGTATTCTAGTCTCTGAGCACTATTGTTTATAGCTACAATGAAATTCTGCGTCAGAACCTTCTTTCGGATTCCTGGAGCAGGTAGAGCAATTGCAGAGGTGCTAAGTACATTCCATAATAGCACAGAACTTTGATTGGACAACAGGCGCATTCTCATTCTGCCAGCTAAAAAAATCCATAAAAGGTATGGTATCTCATGATAGGTGGTGAGTTGAAGACGATAAAATGATCTGCACCTGCATTGTAGTGGCCAAAAAGCAAAAAAAAGAAAAGGCATAGCTCCAGCGGTGGCCACTTCTTTCCCCCAAGTTGCGACATAGGGTAAAGAGGGGTACTCTTGGAGTTTATATGGCCATACCGTCAGAAACAGATTAGAAGGCTTTTGTGTTCTGGGCCTGCTTATAGACGCTGGACAGTATTCCATTTTGCACAAAAGCGCCAATTTTTCCTTAAACAAATCTTTCCATAAACTGACACCTTTCTTTTTTTTTGTCAAATCTTTATTTAGATTTTTTAAAGCTCATACAAATCAAATGTTATGACTTTTGTATACAAATACAAACAACAGTAAATGAACATAGAATATCAATACTCCATATCTTAAATTGTCACACTTGGTCACGTATTGTTTCTTACAATTGCGATCCTGTTCTTTCCCTTATAAGAATGAATGACACAGTCTTTGGTTTTATAACGTGGTCCTCTTTAGCATCCTCCAATGTCACCACTATAGAAGCTGCAGCCAGCCTTCATCCGCATCCCTTCCTACCATTACCTGCATCTAAATTTTGAGCTAGGAACCATCTTATGTAAGTGTGATATATACATTAATGGTTACATATTAATCCCACTCTCATATAATCAGTCACACATATTAAACACTCGCTCTGTTGGTAAACTCTTTATACCACTCAGACCATTTGTCCCAAGTTAGTAAAAATCTGTCATGGGATAATGTCTCCCAACTCGTGAGCTCTTCAAGCTGATAGATCTCCTGTACTTTAAACACCCATTCCCTCAAACTAGGAATCTGCTTGGATAGCCAATATTTCGGTATAAGAAGCTTCGCTGCAGCTATCAATAGCGCTGGCAATGAGTTATTGGTCAGCTTGTAGTGGTTATTTGGTAAGTTGAGAAGTACTACTTGTGGTGTAAGAGGTGCTTTTATCTCACAGATCTTTTGGATTTCCTTTGATAATAAATCCCAATATCTAGTGATTTGCGGGCATGTCCACCATATATGATGCATATTGCCTTCAGCCCCCCCACATCTCCAGCAGTCGGCAGGTACCTCAGGTGTGATAGAATGTAATTTATCCGGTCTTTTGTACCATCTCGTTACTATCTTAAAGGCATTTTCTTGAATCTTAATGCACCTGGAGTAACCATGTAAGTGTGAAAGTACTCTTCCCACTGCGCTATCCTCTAGTGATTGCCCAATCTCTTCTTCCCATTTACAATAAATGGTGGTCTGAGATCTGCTCCTATCTCTAGGATTTTATTATATATACGTGAGACAGTACCTTTCATACCTGTCGGTTGATTACATAACGTGTCGTACCAGGAAGGGACATAATCGCTCGTAGTGTACCTTAAATACTGAGAGCATATTTTGTTAAATTGTGAGTATTGGGTTGAAGCCCAAGGAATACGTTTGAACCTGTCTTTTAGACTATGAATAGGTGGGACCTTTCTATTTTGTAGTATGTCTCCAACCGCTACATCTCCCATAGCTGCCCATATACCCATATCATCTAGAAAATCTACCTGTAACAGATAGGGGAGATAGCCGATAGGCGTGAAAGGTGATAATTTCTTAAAGGAATGTATATGTCTCGCTAGCTTAAACCAGTTGTCATAAACTCCTCGCAGGGAACTGGGTATATTATCTCTACTGGAGGGCTTTCTATTCGTGTCCCATAGTAGTGCTAAATTCCTCTGCCCTAGTATCTTCCTAGCAATTTGGCACCCTAGTTTAGTAACTCGGGAATTTGCTATTTCTGAATGTAGTCTCACCTGAATAGCTCCATAATATCCACTAATATCAGGTAATCCAAACCCTCCTCTGTGTTTTGGTAGGGTTAGTCTCTTATATGCTAATCTGGGTTTAGTCTGATTCCATACAAAGTTGGAAAAGGTCTTTCTCACCTGGTTCAGATAGTGCAGTGGTAAAGGTACAGGCACCGTCTGCATCAGGTATAAGAATTTGGGAAGTATGTACGTTTTCAACACGTTTTTCCTTCCCAACCATGTCAAAAAGGGAATTTTCAGCTCTTTTAACTGAGTTTTAATATCTGTTAGTAGTTTGGGATAGTTTTGTAAAAATAGCTGGTCAGGATCCCTAGTTATGCAGACTCCTAAGTAATTTAAATTGTCTTCTTGCCATTGGAAGGGATACTTGTTCTTAAGAAGGGCTATAGTAGTTTGAGAAGTGTTGACCCCCAGTGCAACACATTTTGATAAATTAATTTTAAAATTGGATAAATCTCCAAATTCATCTAATTGTCTCAATAGTGCTGGGAACGCTTCCAATGGTTTGGGGAGCAGCAGAAGCATATGGTCCGCGAATGCTGCTACTTTGTGAATCTGTGGGCCTATCTTGAGTCCTTGAATTCCGTCTTCCTGTCTAATGGCCTGAATAAAGGTCTCCAGACACAAAATGAATAGGGTTGGTGATAAAGGGCAGCCTTGACGGGTTCCATTTTTAATTTCAAAGTAAGAAGTAAGGTTACCATTTACCCTTATCCTTGCCGTGGGCGAGGAGTACAGAGACAGCACAGCGGTTACAAACTGAGTAGGAAAGCCATACCTAAGCAAAGTAGCTTCCATAAACTGCCAGTCTACTCTATCGAAAGCCTTTTCGGCATCTGTACTCAGGAATGTGAGTCCCTCTCCTCTAGACATAGCATACTGTTGAGCCTGTATTACCCGAAATGTGCTGTCCCTGCACTCCCCACCTCTTACAAACCCCGATTGCTCAGGCGAGATTAAATTAATGAGCCAGGGCGCGACCCTGTGAGCTAGTATTTTGGCCCATAGTTTGATATCTGCATTAAGCAGTGATATTGGCCTATAACTAGCCGGTACTTCCGGGTCTTTACCCGGTTTGGGCAGCACTGTAATATGGGCTTCTAGTGATTGTTTGGGCAAAGGCACTCCTTGTAACAGTGCATTAAAAAGAGATACCAAATGAGGGCCTAGTGTAGGGAAAAATTTTCTATAATAGGCGACCGTTAAGCCATCTGGTCCTGGGCTTTTGCCTTTAGGAATACTTTTTAGGACTTTCTCTATCTCCTCAATAGTTACAGGGGCTGTCAATGATTCAATATCCCCCCCTGATAGTTCCGGTAGGTTGAGGTTTTTTAAGTAAGCCTTTATCCTATCCCTTCTTGCCTGGTATTCCTCTGTAGGTTCATTTTTCCTTATGTTATATAGTTCATGATAATATGTTACAAACACCTCAGAGATATCCTCCTTTTTTGTGGCCAATGAACCATCTGTTTTTCTCATTTGTTTGATAAACGCCTGCTCTGTTCGCTTTTTAATCATTGCCGAAAGGATTTTGCTCCCTCTGTTCCCGTGTATATAATGCTTTTGTTTAACCCTTAAATATGCTTTTGCGGACTTAACATTAAGGAGCGTTTTCAATTCTTGCCTAAGAGTGACTAGTGATTCAAAATCCTTCACTGCTAGAGATTTTTTATGTATCCTCTCCAGTTGAGAAATCCTCACAAGCAATTCTGTCAGCCTTTTTGTGCGTTCCCTTTTGAGATGTGACCCTAAAGCTATGAATTCACCTCTTATAACCGCCTTATGCGCTTCCCATACTATAGTTGGCGATGTGTCTGAGGCCTTATTTATATCAAAATATTCTTTTAGTTTCTTAGATATACCCTCTACATGTTTTTGTGTGTCCAGTAACGTGTGGTTTAGTCTCCACAACCACTCTTTCCCAGATATCTCTGGAAACATAATGGTGCTATACATCATGGCGTGGTCTGAAGTTGTTATACTATCGATTTCAGCTGACTTGACTAATGTTAAATATTGTTCTGGGATTAGAAGGTAGTCTAGTCTCTCATATGACTTGTGTGGGTTTGAATAGAAGGTATAATCCCTTCTATCCCCATGAATTGATCTCCACACATCAATTACATGGAGGTCTCTCAGACGTGTTTTCAGGGATTTAAGCGCTTTGAAGGAGATAGCTGATCTCTGGGTTGAGGAATCTAATAAGCCCACCAAGGTGGTTACTATCAGCGTCTAAACACCCATTTGTAATCTATAAATCCAATATTAAATTGGTTTGAATTCAAACTGTACAAGAATTCCCTTTGCTTAACTGCTTAGGAACCTCTTTTTTAGCCTTAGAAGGAACTTTAAACCTATTACAAGGTAAAATACAAAGTAAATACAAATATAGAGTAAATTATGCCCAAAATAAAGATGTTATATATAATATGAGATAATATTAACTTGTCAGACTGTATTTAGGCACGTGGAAGATTGGCATATAATCTTATCAGGTAAACCCTTTCCACCTTATATCGGGAATTCAAATGTCCGTTGCTCTGTTCGCCGCTTTCTTATTCCGACCCATCCTCTGCTGCTTCGGTTTAGCCCAAGGTGTGACTTTTGGCAACGGTGGCAGATCTTCCTCAAAAGCAACCGGCATCCATGATGGAATTTCAACCGGGGTTATGTCCGTCATTTCCCAAAACGGTTTCAAATCTTCTGGTGTGCGTATAGTGAAGCGACGATTCCCTGCTGAGACCAGAAGGCCAAAGGGAAACAGCCACCTATAAGGAATCTTTGCAGAGCGTAGTGTGTCAGTCAGTGGTTTTAATAGCCTTCTCTTTTGAAGTGTAGAGGTTGCTAGATCTTGGTAAATTTGCACATTCTTGCCTTGTACTGAAATCTCCTTTTTCTCTCTTGCCTTTTGCAGAATGTCTTCTGTGTCTCTGTAACTCAACAATCCGCATATTATATCTCTGGAATTTTCAGATGGCCCTGGTTTGGGTCTGAGTGCCCTGTGTACCCTCTCAATTGTGATGCCTTTAGCTCTATCTGGGCCCAGCAGGTATATGAAAAGTGAGTCCATCACTGCAAATAGATCTTCGCTAGTCTCAGCTTCAGGAAACCCTCTGATTCTTATATTGCGTCTTCTATTTCTGTTTTCCTGACCTTTCATTTGAAGCAGCAAGCTATTCATGGCTCTGGTATGTGAGCCTAACGAGTTTTTAACTGCTGTGTTGAAAGTGATTATAGCATCTTGTGTTTGCTCTAGCGCCTCCACTCTGTCCCCAATATGGTGGACCTCTGCTTTTATAGTGGACAAGTCGGCTGCTATCGGAGCTAAAGCCCTTTGCAGGGCACATTCTAGAAAGTCCCTAGTTAGAGCTGTCGGGTCTTCCCCCGTATGTATTTTGTTCACCTCCATTAGAGCTTCACACATCGCTGCATCACTAGCGTCATCTGCTCCTTCTTCCTCCTCTCCTCGTTTCGGCGCCATTTTGCCAGGTCGTGAGTTTGTCTGAGGTGCCGGCTTCTGTAAGTATTTGTCCATGTCGGACTGCTGTGGGGAATCCCTCTTTTGCTCCGCTAAGGTTCTGATCGAATCCTTGGATTGAATCTTCATTCCACAAGACGGGTGGTGCTTAAACTGGTGCTGAGATAGAATCTAGTGGCAGGAGCTCTGGTCTCAAGCTGCCGCCATCGAGCTCGGTCAGGCCACGCCCCCAACTGACACCTTTCTTTGACACACACAAACACGCACCCTTACCTGTTGATTGGCACCCATACCTGTTGATGTGCATGGATTTACACCTGACTGAAGAATGAAGGATCATGGCTGCTGCCAGGAAAAAAAACAGCAAGGGTCTATTGTGATGTCATCATCTATGGATGCTGAAGGGTTCCATTGTGACATGCTCAGTGTTCCATCTATTGAAATTTTCATGGAGGCTGCCATATTGATTTTCTGGAGGCAGCCATTTTGTTTTGCAGTTAAACAGAGCTGTCATTTCAATGGATAAGAAATGCTGGGAAGGGTTAGGATTGTAGCCACAGAAGTCAGCATGGATGTATTCTAGTCTCTGAGCACTATTGTTTATAGCTACAATGAAATTCTGCGTCAGAACCTTCTTTCGGATTCCTGGAGCAGGTAGAGCAATTGCAGAGGTGCTAAGTACATTCCATAATAGCACAGAACTTTGATTGGACAACAGGCGCATTCTCATTCTGCCAGCTAAAAAAAATCCATAAAAGGTATGGTATCTCATGATAGGTGGTGAGTTGAAGACGATAAAATGATCTGCACCTGCATTGCAGTGGCCAAAAAGCAAAAAAAAGAAAAGGCATAGTTCCGGCGGTGGCCGCTTCTTTCCCCCAAGTTGCGACAGAGGGTAAAGAGGGGTACTCTTGGAGTTTATATGGCCATACCGTCAGAAACAGATTAGAAGGCTTTTGTGTTCTGGGTCTGCTTATAGACGCTGGACAGTATTCCATTTTGCACAAAAGCACCAATTTTTCCTTAAACAAATCTTTCCATAAACTGACACCTTTGTTAGACACACACAAACATGCACACTTACCTGTTGATTGGCACCCATACCTGTTGATGTGCATGGATCCACACCTGACTGAAGAATGAAGGATCATGGCTGCTGCCAGGAAGAAAAACAGCAAGGGTCTATTGTGATGTCATCATCTATGGATGCTGAAGGGTTCCATTGTGACACGCTCAGTGTTCCATCTATTGAAATTTTCATGGAGGCTGCCATATTGATTTTCTGGAGGCAGCCATTTTGTTTTGCAGTTAAACAGAGCTGTCATTTCAATGGATAAGAAATGCGGGGAAGGGTTAGGATTGTAGCCACAGAAGTCAGCATGGATGTATTCTAGTCTCTAAACACTATTGTTTATAGCTACAATGAAATTCTGCATTAGAACCTGCTTTTGGATTCCTGGAGCAGGTAGAGCATTTGCAGAGGTGCTAAGTAAATTCAATGATAGCACAGATCTTTGATTGGACAACAGGCGCATTCTCATTCTGCCAGCTACAATAAACCATAAAAGGTATGGTATCTCATGATAGGTGTTGAGTTGCAGACGATAAACTGATCTGCACCTGCATTGCAGTGGCCAAAAAGCAAAAAACAGAAAAGGCATATTCTCCGTCTGTGGCCGCTTCTTTCCCCCAAGTTGCGACAGAGAATAAAGAGGGGTACTCTTGGAGTTTATATGGCCATACCGTCAGAAACAGATAAGAAGGCTTTTGTATTCTGGGCCTGCTAATAGACGCTGGACAGTATTCCATTTTGCACAAAAGCGCCAATTTTTCCTTAAACAAATCTTTGTCACGGCTGAGGATGGGGGAAATCCTCAGCCGTGTGCAGCCAGGTGATGGTATGGCTGCTTGACCAAGAAGACAGGATTAGGGAGCAGGTCACCTCCTAAAAGCATCCCTAACCTGACCCTGGCTCCTAGCTACATGAGCCAACCTTGATGGTAGGAGGGCTCATGCTCTGGAACCTAGAAGTCCCTGCTAGCCCTCAAGATGGCCCTAAGCTAGGAGCTGAGTAAGACAACCCACTCCTCCTAGGCACGGAGGAGCAGGAGTCTCAACGGCCAAGCTGTTGGGAAAAAGGGGAAACATAAACAGACTAATGGAAATGGCAGGTGAACTCAGTAGCTCAACCAACCTGCCACAGCCTTGCTGACTGGATCCCTGACACAGAGAATCCAGAACCATTAGCTGCACAAACCAACATAGGAAAATCCCAACAGACCATCACCCAGACATGACACATACAGGTAAGCATAAACTAAATAAGACATAAAACCTGAACTTAAACCTATGACCACAGTGGTGGCTCTCACAGAGGAATGGAAAGCACAGGAGGCTGCCTCAGCTAGCAAGATTGAAGCAACCTACTGAACCCTGCTAGAGAGAGGGTATATATAGGCCAAAGTGGCCACACCCAAAGGTTGGACACACCCAGTGACATCACACACACACTGGGAAGGAAGTTAACCGTTCCAATGCCACAGAAGGGAAAACATCCATACATAAAAGGAAAGTGCACACAATAAACATACCACACGGTGCACACAACACACACACCTAACAAAAGGTTGCTAGGTGTGACCGCATGCCAGGGCAGCAAGCTGCCAAGCAACGCTCAGGCTGCTCTGCTGCTAAACCCCAACACTGGTTGCCTGCGGCAACCACAAGTGAGGCCACAGACAAGCGGCCCTCACCCGTGGTTGAAGACCCATGCAAAACCGCCGGCAACTGCATGCGGTAAGAAGTCACGGTCATGGGCCTGGCCGTGACAATCTTTCCATAAACTGACACCTTTGTTTGACACACACAAACACGCACCCTTACCTGTTGATTGGCACCCATACCTGTTGATGTGCATGGATCCACACCTGACTGAAGAATGAAGGATCATGGCTGCTGCAGGAAGAAAAACAGCAAGGGTCTATTGTGATGTCATCATCTATGGATGCTGAAGGGTTCCATTGTGACATGCTCAGTGTTCCATCTATTGAAATTTTCATGGAGGCTGCCATATTGATTTTCTGGAGGCAGCCATTTTGTTTTGCAGTTAAACAGAGCTGTCATTTCAATGGATAAGAAATGCTGGGAAGGGTTAGGATTGTAGCCACAGAAGTCAGCATGGATGTATTCTAGTCTCTGAGCACTATTGTTTATAGCTACAATGAAATTCTGCGTCAGAACCTTCTTTCGGATTCCTGGAGCAGGTAGAGCAATTGCAGAGGTGCTAAGTACATTCCATAATAGCACAGAACTTTGATTGGACAACAGGCGCATTCTCATTCTGCCAGCTAAAAAAATCCATAAAAGGTATGGTATCTCATGATAGGTGGTGAGTTGAAGACGATAAAATGATCTGCACCTGCATTGCAGTGGCCAAAAAGCAAAAAAAAGAAAAGGCATAGCTCCGGCGGTGGCCGCTTCTTTCCCCCAAGTTGCGACAGAGGGTAAAGAGGGGTACTCTTGGAGTTTATATGGCCATACCGTCAGAAACAGATAAGAAGGCTTTTGTGTTCTGGGCCTGCTTATAGACGCTGGACAGTATTCCATTTTGCACAAAAGCGCCAATTTTTCCTTAAACAAATCTTTCCATAAACTGACACCTTTCTTTGACACACACAAACACGCACCCTTACCTGTTGATTGGCACCCATACCTGTTGATGTGCATGGATCCACACCTGACTGAAGAATGAAGGATCATGGCTGCTGCCAGGAAGAAAAACAGCAAGGGTCTATTGTGATGTCATCATCCATAGATGCTGAAGGGTTCCATTGTGACACGCTCAGTGTTCCATCTATTGAAATTTTCATGGAGGCTGCCATATTGATTTTCTGGAGGCAGCCATTTTGTTTTGCAGTTAAACAGAGCTGTCATTTCAATGGATAAGAAATGCTGGGAAGGGTTAGGATTGTAGCTACAGAAGTCAGCATGGATGTATTCTAGTCTCTGAGCACTATTGTTTATAGCTACAATGAAATTCTGCGTCAGAACCTTCTTTCGGATTCCTGGAGCAGGTAGAGCAATTGCAGAGGTGCTAAGTACATTCCATAATAGCACAGAACTTTGATTGGACAACAGGCGCATTCTCATTCTGCCAGCTAAAAAAATCCATAAAAGGTATGGTATCTCATGATAGGTGGTGAGTTGAAGACGATAAAATGATCTGCACCTGCATTGCAGTGGCCAAAAAGCAAAAAAAAGAAAAGGCATAGCTCCGGCGGTGGCCGCTTCTTTCCCCCAAGTTGCGACAGAGGGTAAAGAGGGGTACTCTTGGAGTTTATATGGCCATACCGTCAGAAACAGATTAGAAGGCTTTTGTGTTCTGGGCCTGCTTATAGACGCTGGACAGTATTCCATTTTGCACAAAAGCGCCAATTTTTCCTTAAACAAATCTTTCCATAAACTGACACCTTTCTTTGACACACACAAACACGCACCCTTACCTGTTGATTGGCACCCATACCTGTTGATGTGCATGGATCCACACCTGACTGAAGAATGAAGGATCATGGCTGCTGCCAGGAAGAAAAACAGCAAGGGTCTATTGTGATGTCATCATCCATAGATGCTGAAGGGTTCCATTGTGACACGCTCAGTGTTCCATCTATTGAAATTTTCATGGAGGCTGCCATATTGATTTTCTGGAGGCAGCCATTTTGTTTTGCAGTTAAACAGAGCTGTCATTTCAATGGATAAGAAATGCTGGGAAGGGTTAGGATTTTAGCCACAGAAGTCAGCATGGATGTATTCTAGTTTCTGAGCACTATTATTTATAGCTACAATGAAATTCTGCGTTAGAACCTGCTTTTGTATTCCTGGAGCAGGTAGAGCAATTGCAGAGGTGCTAAGTACATTCCATAATAGCACAGAACTTTGATTGGACAACAGGCGCATTCTCATTCTGCCAGCTACAATAATCCATAAAAGGTATGGTATCTCATGATAGGTGGTGAGTTGCAGATGATAAACTGATCTGCACCTGCATTGCAGTGGCCAAAAAGCAAAAACCAGAAAAGGCATAGCTCCGTGGGTGGCCGCTTCTTTCCCCCAAGTTGCGACACAGGGTAAAGAGGGGTACTCTTGGAGTTTATATGGCCATACCGTTAGAAAAAAATAAAAAGGCTTTTGCGTTCTGGGCCTGCTAATAGACGCTGGTCAGTATTCCATTTTGCACCGAAGCGCCAATTTTTCATCAAACAAATCTTTCCATAAACTGACACCTTTGTTTGACACACACAAAAACGCACCCTTACCTGTTGATTGGCACCCATACCTGTTGATGTGCATGGATCCACACCTGACTGAAGAATGAAGGATCATGGCTGCTGCCAGGAAGAAAAACAGCAAGGGTCTATTGTGATGTCATCATCTATGGATGCTGAAGGGTTCCATTGTGACACGCTTACTGTTCCATCTATTGAAATTTTCATGGAGGCTGCCATATTGATTTTCTGGAGGCAGCCATTTTGTTTTGCAGTTAAACAGAGCTGTCATTTCAATGGATAAGAAATGCTGGGAAGGGTTAGGATTGTAGCCACAGAAGTCAGCATGGATGTATTCTAGTCTCTGAGCACTATTGTTTATAGCTACAATGAAATTCTGCGTCAGAACCTTCTTTCGGATTCCTGGAGCAGGTAGAGCAATTGCAGAGGTGCTAAGTACATTCCATAATAGCACAGAACTTTGATTGGACAACAGGCGCATTCTCATTCTGCCAGCTAAAAAAATCCATAAAAGGTATGGTATCTCATGATAGGTGGTGAGTTGAAGACGATAAAATGATCTGCACCTGCATTGCAGTGGCCAAAAAGCAAAAAAAAGAAAAGGCATAGTTCCGGCGGTGGCCGCTTCTTTCCCCCAAGTTGCGACAGAGGGTAAAGAGGGGTACTCTTGGAGTTTATATGGCCATACCGTCAGAAACAGATTAGAAGGCTTTTGTGTTCTGGGCCTGCTTATAGACGCTGGACAGTATTCCATTTTGCACAAAAGCGCCAATTTTTCCTTAAACAAATCTTTCCATAAACTGACACCTTTCTTTGACACACACAAACACGCACCCTTACCTGTTGATTGGCACCCATACCTGTTGATGTGCATGGATCCACACCTGACTGAAGAATGAAGGATCATGGCTGCTGCCAGGAAGAAAAACAGCAAGGGTCTATTGTGATGTCATCATCCATGGATGCTGAAGGGTTCCATTGTGACATGCTCAGTGTTCCATCTATTGAAATTTTCATGGAGGCTGCCATATTGATTTTCTGGAGGCAGCCATTTTGTTTTGCAGTTAAACAGAGCTGTCATTTCAATGGATAAGAAATGCTGGGAAGGGTTAGGATTGTAGCCACAGAAGTCAGCATGGATGTATTCTAGTCTCTGAGCACTATTGTTTATAGCTACAATGAAATTCTGCGTCAGAACCTTCTTTCGGATTCCTGGAGCAGGTAGAGCAATTGCAGAGGTGCTAAGTACATTCCATAATAGCACAGAACTTTGATTGGACAACAGGCGCATTCTCATTCTGCCAGCTACAATAATCCATAAAAGGTATGGTATCTCATGATAGGTGGTGAGTTGCAGATGATAAACTGATCTGCACCTGCATTGCAGTGGCCAAAAAGCAAAAACCAGAAAAGGCATAGCTCCGTGGGTGGCCGCTTCTTTCCCCCAAGTTGCGACACAGGGTAAAGAGGGGTACTCTTGGAGTTTATATGGCCATACCGTTAGAAAAAAATAAAAGGCTTTTGCGTTCTGGGCCTGCTAATAGACGCTGGTCAGTATTCCATTTTGCACAGAAGCGCCAATTTTTCATCAAACAAATCTTTCCATAAACTGACACCTTTGTTTGACACACACAAAAACACACCCTTACCTGTTGATTGGCACCCATACCTGTTGATGTGCATGGATCCACACCTGACTGAAGAATGAAGGATCATGGCTGCTGCCAGGAAGAAAAACAGCAAGGGTCATTGTGATGTCATCATCCATGGATGCTGAAGGGTTCCATTGTGACACGCTTACTGTTCCATCTATTGAAATTTTCATGGAGGCTGCCATATTGATTTTCTGGAGGCAGCCATTTTGTTTTGCAGTTAAACAGAGCTGTCATTTCAATGGATAAGAAATGCGGGGAAGGGTTAGGATTGTAGCCACAGAAGTCAGCATGGATGTATTCTAGTCTCTAAACACTATTGTTTATAGCTACAATGAAATTCTGCATTAGAACCTGCTTTTGGATTCCTGGAGCAGGTAGAGCAATTGCAGAGGTGCTAAGTAAATTCAATAATAGCACAGAACTTTGATTGGACAACAGGCGCATTCTCATTCTGCCAGCTACAATAAACCATAAAAGGTATGGTATCTCATGATAGGTGTTGAGTTGCAGACGATAAACTGATCTGCACCTGCATTGCAGTGGCCAAAAAGCAAAAAACAGAAAAGGCATATTCTCCGTCGGTGGCCGCTTCTTTCCCCCAAGTTGCGACAGAGAATAAAGAGGGGTACTCTTGGAGTTTATATGGCCATACCGTCAGAAACAGATAAGAAGGCTTTTGTATTCTGGGCCTGCTAATAGACGCTGGACAGTATTCCATTTTGCACAAAAGCGCCAATTTTTCCTTAAACAAATCTTTCCATAAACTGACACCTTTCTTTGACACACACAAACACGCACCCTTACCTGTTGATTGGCACCCATACCTGTTGATGTGCATGGATCCACACCTGACTGAAGAATGAAGGATCATGGCTGCTGCCAGGAAGAAAAACAGCAAGGGTCTATTGTGATGTCATCATCTATGGATGCTGAAGGGTTCCATTGTGACATGCTCAGTGTTCCATCTATTGAAATTTTCATGGAGGCTGCCATATTGATTTTCTGGAGGCAGCCATTTTGTTTTGCAGTTAAACAGAGCTGTCATTTCAATGGATAAGAAATGCTGGGAAGGGTTAGGATTGTAGCCACAGAAGTCAGCATGGATGTATTCTAGTCTCTGAGCACTATTGTTTATAGCTACAATGAAATTCTGCGTCAGAACCTTCTTTCGGATTCCTGGAGCAGGTAGAGCAATTGCAGAGGTGCTAAGTACATTCCATAATAGCACAGAACTTTGATTGGACAACAGGCGCATTCTCATTCTGCCAGCTAAAAAAATCCATAAAAGGTATGGTATCTCATGATAGGTGGTGAGTTGAAGACGATAAAATGATCTGCACCTGCATTGCAGTGGCCAAAAAGCAAAAAAAAGAAAAGGCATAGCTCCGGCGGTGGCCGCTTCTTTCCCCCAAGTTGCGACAGAGGGTAAAGAGGGGTACTCTTGGAGTTTATATGGCCATACCGTCAGAAACAGATTAAAAGGCTTTTGTGTTCTGGGCCTGCTTATAGACGCTGGACAGTATTCCATTTTGCACAAAAGCGCCAATTTTTCCTTAAACAAATCTTTCCATAAACTGACACCTTTCTTTGACACACACAAACACGCACCCTTACCTGTTGATTGGCACCCATACCTGTTGATGTGCATGGATCCACACCTGACTGAAGAATGAAGGATCATGGCTGCTGCCAGGAAGAAAAACAGCAAGGGTCTATTGTGATGTCATCATCCATAGATGCTGAAGGGTTCCATTGTGACACGCTCAGTGTTCCATCTATTGAAATTTTCATGGAGGCTGCCATATTGATTTTCTGGAGGCAGCCATTTTGTTTTGCAGTTAAACAGAGCTGTCATTTCAATGGATAAGAAATGCTGGGAAGGGTTAGGATTTTAGCCACAGAAGTCAGCATGGATGTATTCTAGTTTCTGAGCACTATTATTTTTAGCTACAATGAAATTCTGCGTTAGAACCTGCTTTTGTATTCCTGGAGCAGGTAGAGCAATTGCAGAGGTGCTAAGTACATTCCATAATAGCACAGAACTTTGATTGGACAACAGGCGCATTCTCATTCTGCCAGCTACAATAATCCATAAAAGGTATTGTATCTCATGATAGGTGGTGAGTTGCAGATGATAAACTGATCTGCACCTGCATTGCAGTGGCCAAAAAGCAAAAACCAGAAAAGGCATAGCTCCGTCGGTGGCCGCTTCTTTTCCCCAAGTTGCGACACAGGGTAAAGAGGGGTACTCTTGGAGTTTATATGGCCATACCGTTAGAAAAAAATAAAAAGGCTTTTGCGTTCTGGGCCTGCTAATAGACGCTGGTCAGTATTCCATTTTGCACAGAAGCGCCAATTTTTCATCAAACAAATCTTTCCATAAACTGACACCTTTGTTTGACACACACAAAAACGCACCCTTACCTGTTGATTGGCACCCATACCTGTTGATGTGCATGGATCCACACCTGACTGAAGAATGAAGGATCATGGCTGCTGCCAGGAAGAAAAACAGCAAGGGTCCATTGTGATGTCATCATCCATGGATGCTGAAGGGTTCCATTGTGACACGCTTACTGTTCCATCTATTGAAATTTTCATGGAGGCTGCCATATTGATTTTCTGGAGGCAGCCATTTTGTTTTGCAGTTAAACAGAGCTGTCATTTCAATGGATAAGAAATGCGGGGAAGGGTTAGGATTGTAGCCACAGAAGTCAGCATGGATGTATTCTAGTCTCTAAACACTATTGTTTATAGCTACAATGAAATTCTGCATTAGAACCTGCTTTTGGATTCCTGGAGCAGGTAGAGCAATTGCAGAGGTGCTAAGTAAATTCAATAATAGCACAGAACTTTGATTGGACAACAGGCGCATTCTCATTCTGCCAGCTACAATAAACCATAAAAGGTATGGTATCTCATGATAGGTGTTGAGTTGCAGACGATAAACTGATCTGCACCTGCATTGCAGTGGCCAAAAAGCAAAAAACAGAAAAGGCATATTCTCCGTCGGTGGCCGCTTCTTTCCCCCAAGTTGCGACAGAGAATAAAGAGGGGTACTCTTGGAGTTTATATGGCCATACCGTCAGAAACAGATAAGAAGGCTTTTGTATTCTGGGCCTGCTAATAGACGCTGGACAGTATTCCATTTTGCACAAAAGCGCCAATTTTTCCTTAAACAAATCTTTCCATAAACTGACACCTTTGTTTGACACACACAAAAACGCACCCTTACCTGTTGATTGGCACCCATACCTGTTGATGTGCATGGATCCACACCTGACTGAAGAATGAAGGATCATGGCTGCTGCCAGGAAGAAAAACAGCAAGGGTCTATTGTGATGTCATCATCCATAGATGCTGAAGGGTTCCATTGTGACACGCTCAGTGTTCCATCTATTGAAATTTTCATGGAGGCTGCCATATTGATTTTCTGGAGGCAGCCATTTTGTTTTGCAGTTAAACAGAGCTGTCATTTCAATGGATAAGAAATGCTAGGAAGGGTTAGGATTGTAGCCACAGAAGTCAGCATGGATGTATTCTAGTCTCTGAGCACTATTGTTTATAGCTACAATGAAATTCTGCGTCAGAACCTTCTTTCGGATTCCTGGAGCAGGTAGAGCAATTGCAGAGGTGCTAAGTACATTCCATAATAGCACAGAACTTTGATTGGACAACAGGCGCATTCTCATTCTGCCAGCTACAATAATCCATAAAAGGTATGGTATCTCATGATAGGTGGTGAGTTGCAGATGATAAACTGATCTGCACCTGCATTGCAGTGGCCAAAAAGCAAAAAACAGAAAAGGCATAGCTCCGTGGGTGGCCGCTTCTTTCCCCCAAGTTGCGACACAGGGTAAAGAGGGGTACTCTTGGAGTTTATATGGCCATACCGTTAGAAAAAGATAAGAAGGCTTTTGCGTTCTGGGCCTGCTAATAGACGCTGGTCAGTATTCCATTTTGCACAGAAGCGCCAATTTTTCCTTAAACAAATCTTTCCATAAACTGACACCTTTGTTTGACACACACAAACACGCACCCTTACCTGTTGATTGGCACCCATACCTGTTGATGTGCATGGATCCACACCTGACTGAAGAATGAAGGATCATGGCTGCTGCCAGGAAGAAAAACAGCAAGGGTCTATTGTGATGTCATCATCTATGGATGCTGAAGGGTTCCATTGTGACATGCTCAGTGTTCCATCTATTGAAATTTTCATGGAGGCTGCCATATTGATTTTCTGGAGGCAGCCATTTTGTTTTGCAGTTAAACAGAGCTGTCATTTCAATGGATAAGAAATGCTGGGAAGGGTTAGGATTGTAGCCACAGAAGTCAGCATGGATGTATTCTAGTCTCTGAGCACTATTGTTTATAGCTACAATGAAATTCTGCGTCAGAACCTTCTTTCGGATTCCTGGAGCAGGTAGAGCAATTGCAGAGGTGCTAAGTACATTCCATAATAGCACAGAACTTTGATTGGACAACAGGCGCATTCTCATTCTGCCAGCTACAAAAATCCATAAAAGGTATGGTATCTCATGATAGGTGGTGAGTTGAAGATGATAAAATGATCTGCACCTGCATTGCAGTGGCCAAAAAGCAAAAAAAAGAAAAGGCATATTCTCCGGCGGTGGCCGCTTCTTTCCCCCAAGTTGCGACAGAGGGTAAAGAGGGGTACTCTTGGAGTTTATATGGCCATACCGTCAGAAACAGATAAGAAGGCTTTTGTGTTCTGGGCCTGCTAATAGACGCTGGACAGTATTCCATTTTGCACAAAAGCGCCAATTTTTCCTTAAACAAATCTTTCCATAAACTGACACCTTTCTTTGACACACACAAACACGCACCCTTACCTGTTGATTGGCACCCATACCTGTTGATGTGCATGGATCCACACCTGACTGAAGAATGAAGGATCATGGCTGCTGCCAGGAAGAAAAACAGCAAGGGTCTATTGTGATGTCATCATCCATAGATGCTGAAGGGTTCCATTGTGACATGCTCAGTGTTCCATCTATTGAAATTTTCATGGAGGCTGCCATATTGATTTTCTGGAGGCAGCCATTTTGTTTTGCAGTTAAACAGAGCTGTCATTTCAATGGATAAGAAATGCTGGGAAGGGTTAGGATTTTAGCCACAGAAGTCAGCATGGATGTATTCTAGTTTCTGAGCACTATTATTTATAGCTACAATGAAATTCTGCGTTAGAACCTGCTTTTGTATTCCTGGAGCAGGTAGAGCAATTGCAGAGGTGCTAAGTACATTCCATAATAGCACAGAACTTTGATTGGACAACAGGCGCATTCTCTAAACACTATTGTTCATAGCTACAATGAAATTCTGCATTAGAACCTGCTTTTGGATTCCTGGAGCAGGTAGAGCAATTGCAGAGGTGCTAAGTAAATTCAATAATAGCACAGAACTTTGATTGGACAACAGGCGCATTCTCATTCTGCCAGCTACAATAAACCATAAAAGGTATGGTATCTCATGATAGGTGTTGAGTTGCAGACGATAAACTGATCTGCACCTGCATTGCAGTGGCCAAAAAGCAAAAAACAGAAAAGGCATATTCTCCGTCGGTGGCCGCTTCTTTCCCCCAAGTTGCGACAGAGAATAAAGAGGGGTACTCTTGGAGTTTATATGGCCATACCGTCAGAAACAGATAAGAAGGCTTTTGTATTCTGGGCCTGCTAATAAACGCTGGACAGTATTCCATTTTGCACAAAAGCGCCAATTTTTCCTTAAACAAATCTTTCCATAAACTGACACCTTTGTTTGACACACACAAACACGCACCCTTACCTGTTGATTGGCACCCATACCTGTTGATGTGCATGGATCCACACCTGACTGAAGAATGAAGGATCATGGCTGCTGCCAGGAAGAAAAACAGCAAGGGTCTATTGTGATGTCATCATCCATAGATGCTGAAGGGTTCCATTGTGACATGCTCAGTGTTCCATCTATTGAAATTTTCATGGAGGCTGCCATATTGATTTTCTGGAGGCAGCCATTTTGTTTTGCAGTTAAACAGAGCTGTCATTTCAATGGATAAGAAATGCTGGGAAGGGTTAGGATTTTAGCCACAGAAGTCAGCATGGATGTATTCTAGTCTCTGAGCACTATTATTTATAGCTACAATGAAATTCTGCGTTAGAACCTGCTTTTGTATTCCTGGAGCAGGTAGAGCAATTGCAGAGGTGCTAAGTACATTCCATAATAGCACAGAACTTTGATTGGACAACAGGCGCATTCTCATTCTGCCAGCTACAATAATCCATAAAAGGTATGGTATCTCATGATAGGTGGTGAGTTGCAGACGATAAACTGATCTGCACCTGCATTGCAGTGGCCAAAAAGCAAAAAACAGAAAAGGCATAGCTCCGGCGGTGGCCGCTTCTTTCCCCCAAGTTGCGACAGAGGGTAAAGAGGGGTACTCTTGGAGTTTATATGGCCATACCGTCAGAAACAGATAAGAAGGCTTTTGTGTTCTGGGCCTGCTTATAGACGCTGGACAGTATTCCATTTTGCACAAAAGCGCCAATTTTTCCTTAAACAAATCTTTCCATAAACTGACACCTTTCTTTGACACACACAAACACGCACCCTTACCTGTTGATTGGCACCCATACCTGTTGATGTGCATGGATCCACACCTGACTGAAGAATGAAGGATCATGGCTGCTGCCAGGAAGAAAAACAGCAAGGGTCTATTGTGATGTCATCATCCATGGATGCTGAAGGGTTCCATTGTGACATGCTCAGTGTTCCATCTATTGAAATTTTCATGGAGGCTGCCATATTGATTTTCTGGAGGCAGCCATTTTGTTTTGCAGTTAAACAGAGCTGTCATTTCAATGGATAAGAAATGCTGGGAAGGGTTAGGATTGTAGCTACAGAAGTCAGCATGGATGTATTCTAGTCTCTGAGCACTATTGTTTATAGCTACAATGAAATTCTGCGTCAGAACCTTCTTTCGGATTCCTGGAGCAGGTAGAGCAATTGCAGAGGTGCTAAGTACATTCCATAATAGCACAGAACTTTGATTGGACAACAGGCGCATTCTCATTCTGCCAGCTAAAAAAATCCATAAAAGGTATGGTATCTCATGATAGGTGGTGAGTTGAAGACGATAAAATGATCTGCACCTGCATTGCAGTGGCCAAAAAGCAAAAAAAAGAAAAGGCATAGCTCCGGCATTGGCAGCTTCTTTCCCCCAAGTTGCGACAGAGAATAAAGAGGGGTACTCTTGGAATTTATATGGCCATACCGTCAGAAACAGATAAGAAGGCTTTTGTATTCTGGGCCTGCTAATAGACGCTGGACAGTATTCCATTTTGCACAAAAGCGCCAATTTTTCCTTAACCACCTCCGGACCGCCTAACGCAGGATCGCGTTCCGGAGGTGGCAGCCCTGCGCAGAGTCACGCATATATGCGTCATCTCGCGAGACGCGAGATTTCCTGTGAACGCGCGCACACAGGCGCGTGCGCTCACAGGAACTGAAGGTAAGAGAGTTGATCTCCAGCCTGCCAGCGGCGATCGTTCGCTGGCAGGCTGGAGATGTGTTTTTTTTAACCCCTAACAGGTATATTAGACGCTGTTTTGATAACAGCGTCTAATATACCTGCTACCTGGTCCTCTGGTGGTCCCCTTTGTTTGGATCGACCACCAGAGGACACAGGTAGCTCAGTAAAGTAGCACCAAGCACCACTACACTACACTACACCCCCCCGTCACTTATTAACCCCTTTTTAGCCCCTGATCACCCCTGATCACCCCATATAGACTCCCTGATCACCCCCCTGTCATTGATTACCCCCCTGTCATTGATCAACCCCCTGTAAAGCTCCATTCAGATGTCCGCATGATTTTTACGGATGCACTGATAGATGGATCGGATCCGCAAAACGCATCCGGACGTCTGAATGAAGCCTTACAGGGGCATGATCAATGACTGTGGTGATCACCCCATATAGACTCCCTGATCACCCCCCTGTAAAGCTCCATTCAGATGTCCGCATGATTTTTACGGATGCACTGATAGATGGATCGGATCCGCAAAACGCATCCGGACGTCTGAATGAAGCCTTACAGGGGCATGATCAATGACTGTGGTGATCACCCCCCTGTCATTGATTACCCCCCTGTAAAGCTCCATTCAGATGTCCGCATGATTTTTACGGATGCACTGATAGATGGATCGGATCCGCAAAACGCATACGGACGTCTGAATGAAGCCTTACAGGGGCGTGATCAATGACTGTGGTTATCACCCCATATAGACTCCCTGATCACCCCCCTGTCATTGATTACACCCCTGTCATTGATCAACCCCCTGTAAAGCTCCATTCAGATGTCCGCATGATTTTTACGGATGCACTGATAGATGGATCGGATCCGCAAAACGCATACGGACGTCTGAATGAAGCCTTACAGGGGCGTGATCAATGACTGTGGTTATCACCCCATATAGACTCCCTGATCACCCCCCTGTCATTGATTACACCCCTGTCATTGATCAACCCCCTGTAAAGCTCCATTCAGATGTCCGCATGATTTTTACGGATGCACTGATAGATGGATCGGATCCGCAAAACGCATCCGGACGTCTGAATGAAGCCTTACAGGGGCGTGATCAATGACTGGTGATCACCCCATATAGACTCCCTGATCACCCCCCTGTCATTGATTACCCCCCTGTCATTGATTACCCCCCTGTCATTGATTACCCCCCTGTAAAGCTCCATTCAGACGTCCGCATGATTTTTACGGATCCACTGATAGATGGATCGGATCCGCAAAACGCATCCGGACGTCTGAATGAAGCCTTACAGGGGCGTGATCAATGACTGTGGTGATCACCCCATATAGACTCCCTGATCACCCCCCTGTCATTGATTACACCCCTGTCATTGATCAACCCCCTGTAAAGCTCCATTCAGATGTCCGCATGATTTTTACGGATGCACTGATAGATGGATCGGATCCGCAAAACGCATCCGGACGTCTGAATGAAGCCTTACAGGGGCGTGATCAATGACTGTGGTAATCACCCCATATAGACTCCCTGATCACCCCCCTGTCATTGATTACCCCCCTGTCATTAATTACCCCCCTGTAAAGCTCCATTCAGACGTCCGCATGATTTTTACGGATCCACTGATAGATGGATCGGATCCGCAAAACGCATCCGGACGTCTGAATGAAGCCTTACAGGGGCATGATCAATGACTGTGGTGATCACCCCATATAGACTCCCTGATCACCCCCCTGTCATTGATTACCCCCCTGTAAAGCTCCATTCAGATGTCCGCATGATTTTTACGGATGCACTGATAGATGGATCGGATCCGCAAAACGCATACGGACGTCTAAATGAAGCCTTACACGGGCGTGATCAATGACTGTGGTTATCACCCCATATAGACTCCCTGATCACCCCCCTGTCATTGATCACCCCCCTGTCATTGATCAACCCCCTGTCATTGATCACCCCCCCTGTCATTGATCACCCCCCTGTCATTGATCACCCTCTGTAAGGCTCCATTCAGACATTTTTTTGGCCCAAGTTAGCGGAAATTTTTTTTTTTTTTCTTACAAAGTCTCATATTCCACTAACTTGTGTCAAAAAATAAAATCTCACATGAACTCACCATACCCCTCACGGAAACCAAATGCGTAAAATTTTTTAGACATTTATATTCCAGACTTCTTCTCACGCTTTAGGGCCCCTAGAATGCCAGGGCAGTATAAATACCCCACATGTGACCCCATTTCAGAAAGAAGACACCCCCAGGTATTCCGTGAGGGGCATATTGAGTCCATGAAAGATTGAAATTTCTGTCCCAAGTTAGCGGAACGGGAGACTTTGTGAGAAAAAAATTAAAAATATCAATTTCCGCTAACTTGTGCCAAAAAAAAAAAAATTCTATGAACTCGCCATGCCCCTCATTGAATACCTTGGGGTGTCTTCTTTCCAAAATGGGGTCACATGTGGGGTATTTATACTGCCCTGGCATTCTAGGGGCCCCAAAGCGTGAGAAGAAGTCTGGTATCCAAATGTCTAAAAATGCCCTCCTAAAAGGAATTTGGGCACCTTTGCGCATCTAGGCTGCAAAAAAAGTGTCACACATCTGGTATCGCCGTACTCAGGAGAAGTTGGGGAATGTGTTTTGGGGTGTCATTTTACATATACCCATGCTGGGTGAGAGAAATATCTTGGTCAAATGCCAACTTTGTATAAATAAATGGGAAAAGTTGTCTTTTGCCAAGATATTTCTCTCACCCAGCAAGGGTATATGTAAAATGACACCCCAAAACACATTCCCCAACTTCTCCTGAATACGGCGATATCACATGTGTAATCCTTAAATTCAGGACCTGACCTGGGCAAGGTTGACCACAACTATATTTACAAATGCCTATAAGGGCAATAGAAACCTATCTTGGCCCAAGTACAAACTAATACTTCACTTTTATTAATTTAATCATTAAAAAGTGTCACTGGTAAGTGTGATTCACATGTGATGGGACACAGACAACCAAACAGAATAACCTACTAAGGTATTAAAAACACAGTCAAGGGCCCACTGTGAGAGATGGTAGATGTCGCCGGTTGGAGATGATGTGTTTAATCACTCACTCCAAACCACATGAGAACAGCAGAAGATGCTGCCACGTCCCACAAGTGTTATTCCAAGTGAGGGGGAGATTTGTAGCATCAACCCTCCACACAACAGAAAGTGCTCTTTGGCAACTGACCATTTAATACAGATAACGGCAACGCTGTTGATCACCTGAATGCACAGCCTGCTGGTGATACCAGACAGTTCATATCAGTGCACTCAGGGCCAGCAACACCGTCATCCGCCTAAAGGTACAGCCTGCTTAGGAGTGCCAAGCAGGTGCTGGTGGTAAATGTGGGACTAGTGGACTTGCTGTCCTCCTAAAAGTGTGGCCTGTCGTTGGTGCCAAACAGGTCACAATATAACGTCCGGGCTGCTATTGCTCCTACCAGTGGGCTAGCATGGCTGCTAATTAAAACCTAAAACTGCCCCCCGACATGTTTCGCCAGTGTCTCTGGCTTCTTCAGGGGTAACGTGCAGCAATGAATGGAATCCTATACCGGAAGTATAAATGGTGTCCCAATGACTGACAGATGCTTCAAGCCAATCCGCGATAGGGGCGGAACCTGCCATCAACCAGTCACCATGACTGAGGAGGCTGACATCATCACTCTGTGCCAGCCCCCTCCATCACTTCCCACCTGACGTCAACCACGATGTCATCCGTCTTCAGCGCGCATGCGCCGGCACTCCGACGTCGGCCCTCTGACAGGGCAACTCATTGCGCATGCGCTGCGCAAAGGATGACTGCGCGCTGGCTCTGAGCAGGACGGATAGCACCGCGGAATACTAGAAACCAGGTCTAATATCACACCAAAGAAAAGGGGACGAATTGAATGTCACTATGGGAGAATGCAACCTAGATAACAGGTGTCATTACAGCTACTGTATAATCACATAAGGCCATGCCGATAACAACAATTAGCATGGCGACAGTTACTTGTAACTGAATGACAAGTGCATCTTGTTAATCCTGAACACAAAATTGTTCATTATTTGACAGTAGGCCATTCTACATATATAAGGTGATAGTCCTCTGCATTATTGGAATTTCCAAATACTTATTTTAATAAGAATTGTTAAATCCGGTAAAAGGATCCAAACCTATTATTCTGACACTGTGTCTGTGCCTGAGTATGGATTCTGCTAACACTCCAAACACTACATTAGTGGATGGATGAAATATTCGAATAACTAATTAATTCCAAAAAATACCTCCCAAATTATAATTTATAAAAAAGCAGTGAAGGCGAACCCTTCATTAAGTCCCTTGGGGCTCAGACTATCAAGGCGATAAATCCACCTGGTTTCTTCTTGTAGAAGGATAACATCCAGGTCGCCTTTTCTTGCCCCTAAAGTTTTTTTACAGATGCCCCAAAACTTCAAAACCCTATGATCTCCCCCATGATGGCTTCTAACATGTCTGGAGATGGATGTATCTGCAAGGGTATTGATGCCACTGATGTGTTGGCAAATCCTTCTCCTAAATTCTTGAGATGTCTTCCCAACATAAATTTTGGAACAGGGACATTGAATGGCGTAAACTATACCTTTGGTCTTACAGTTGATATATTGCCTGATCTGATATTCTTTTTTGTCAACAGGGTTTACAAAGGACCGACATTTCCTCACAAGTGGACAGTAAACACAATTACCACACGGGTAAGTGCCCACTACATTTGATTTCAACCAGGTTGTTTTCGGTGGTTCCGGTCGAAAGAAGCTATGTACTAAAACATCTTTTAGATTTCTGCCGCGGCGATAGGTCACACTGGGATTAGATGTAATAGCTGTTCTCAAATCGTTATCAGCCCACAGGACATGCCAATGCTTCCTAAGAATTCCAAACACCTTATTATTTTGAGCATCAAAGGTGCCAATGCATCTGACCGTGTGCATCTTTGAAACCTTAGACGAGTTGGTCAGAAGTTCCGTCCTATTAGTACTACTTGCCCTAGCATAAGCGTGATGTAGGATTTTTTTTGGATAGCCCCTGGCTCGTGGCAGCATCTTCTGCTGTTCTCATGTGGTTTGGAGTGAGTGATTAAACACATCATCTCCAACCGGCGACATCTACCATCTCTCACAGTGGGCCCTTGACTGTGTTTTTAATACCTTAGTAGGTTATTCTGTTTGGTTGTCTGTGTCCCATCACATGTGAATCACACTTACCAGTGACACTTTTTAATGATTAAATTAATAAAAGTGAAGTATTAGTTTGTACTTGGGCCAAGATAGGTTTCTATTGCCCTTATAGGCATTTGTAAATATAGATATCACATGTGTGACACTTTTTTGCAGCTTTAGGATTTCACAGGTCATTTACCTACTTACCACACATTAGGGCCCCTGGAAAATGCCAGGGCAGTATAACTACCCCACAAGTGACCCCATTTTGGAAAGAAGACACCCCAAGGTAATCCGTGAGGGGCATGGCGAGTTCCTAGAATTTTTTATTTTTTGTCACAAGTTAGTGGAAAATGCTGATTTTTTATTTTTTTTTCATACAAAGTCTCATATTTCACTAACTTGTGACAAAAAATAAAAACTTCCATGAACTCACTATGCCCATCAGCGAATACCTTGGGGTCTCTTCTTTCCAAAATGGGGTCACTTGTGGGGTAGTTATACTGCCCTGGCATTCTAGGGGCCCAAATGTGTGGTAAGGAGTTTGAAATCAAATTCTGTAAAAAATGACCTGTGAAATCCGAAAGGTGCTCTTTGGAATATGGGCCCCTTTGCCCACCTAGGCTGCAAAAAAGTGTCACACATCTGGTATCTCCGTACTCAGGAGAAGTTGGGGAATGTGTTTTGGGGTGTCATTTTACATATACCCATGCTGGGTGAGAGAAATATTTTGGCAAAAGTCAACTTTTCCCATTTTTTTATACAAAGTTGGCATTTGACCAAGATATTTATCTCACCCAGCATGGGTATATGTAAAAAGACACCCCAAAACACATTCCTCAACTTCTCCTGAATACAGAGATACCAGATGTGTGACACTTTTTTGCAGCCTAGGTGGGCAAAGGGGCCCATATTCCAAAGAGCACCTTTCGGATTTCACAGGTCATTTTTTACAGAATTTGATTTCAAACTCCTTACCACACATTTTGGCCCCTAGAATGCCAGGGCAGTATAACTACCCCACAAGTGACCCCATTTTGGAAAGAAGAGACCCCAAGGTATTTCGTGATGGGCATAGTGAGTTCATAGAAGTTTTTATTTTTTGTCACAAGTTAGTGGAATATGAGACTTTGTAAGAAAAAAATAAAAATAAAAAATCATCATTTTCCGCTAACTTGTGACAAAAAATAAAAAGTTCTATGAACTCACTATGCCCATCAGCGAATACCTTAGGGTGTGTACTTTCCGAAATGGGGTCATTTGTGGGGTGTTTGTACTATCTGGCCATTGTAGAACCTCAGGAAACATGAAAGGTGCTCAGAAAGTCAGAGCTGCTTCAAAAAGCGGAAATTCACATTTTTGTACCATAGTTTGTAAACACTTTAACTTTTACCCAAACCATTTTTTTTTTACCCAAACATTTTTTTTTATCAAAGACATGTAGAACAATAAATTTAGAGCAAAATTTCTAAATGGATCTCGTTTTTTTTTTGCAAAATTTTACAACTGAAAGTGAAAAATGTCATTTTTTTGCAAAAAAATCGTTAAATTTCGATTAATAACAAAAAAAGTAAAAATGTCAGCAGCAATGAAATACCACGAAATGAAAGCTCTATTAGTGAGAAGAAAAGGAGGTAAAATTCATTTGGGTGGTAAGTTGCATGACCGAGCAATAAATGGTGAAAGTAGTGTAGGTCAGAAGTGTAAAAAGTGGACTGGTCTTTCAGGGTGTTTAAGCACTGGGGGCTGAAGTGGTTAAACAAATCTTTCCATAAACTGACACCTTTCTTTGACACACACAAACACGCACCCTTACCTGTTGATTGGCACCCATACCTGTTGATGTGCATGGATCCACACCTGACTGAAGAATGAAGGATTATGGCTGCTGCCAGGAAGAAAAACAGCAAGGGTCTATTGTGATGTCATCATCTATGGATGCTGAAGGGTTCCATTGTGACATGCTCAGTGTTCCATCTATTGAAATTTTCATGGAGGCTGCCATATTGATTTTCTGGAGGCAGCCATTTTGTTTTGCAGTTAAACAGAGCTGTCATTTCAATGGATAAGAAATGCTGGGAAGGGTTAGGATTGTAGCCACAGAAGTCAGCATGGATGTATTCTAGTCTCTGAGCACTATTGTTTATAGCTACAATGAAATTCTGCGTCAGAACCTTCTTTCGGATTCCTGGAGCAGGTAGAGCAATTGCAGAGGTGCTAAGTACATTCCATAATAGCACAGAACTTTGATTGGACAACCGGCGCATTCTCATTCTGCCAGCTAAAAAAATCCATAAAAGGTATGGTATCTCATGATAGGTGGTGAGTTGAAGACGATAAAATGATCTGCACCTGCATTGCAGTGGCCAAAAAGCAAAAAAAAGAAAAGGCATAGTTCCGGCGGTGGCCGCTTCTTTCCCCCAAGTTGCGACAGAGGGTAAAGAGGGGTACTCTTGGAGTTTATATGGCCATACTGTCAGAAACAGATTAAAAGGCTTTTGTGTTCTGGGCCTGCTTATAGACTCTGGACAGTATTCCATTTTGCACAAAAGCGCCAATTTTTCCTTAAACAAATCTTTCCATAAACTGACACCTTTCTTTGACACACACAAACACGCACCCTTACCTGTTGATTGGCACCCATACCTGTTGATGTGCATGGATCCACACCTGACTGAAGAATGAAGGATCATGGCTGCTGCCAGGAAGAAAAACAGCAAGGGTCCATTGTGATGTCATCATCCATGGATGCTGAAGGGTTCCATTGTGACACGCTTACTGTTCCATCTATTGAAATTTTCATGAGGCTGCCATATTGATTTTCTGGAGGCAGCCATTTTGTTTTGCAGTTAAACAGAGCTGTCATTTCAATGGATAAGAAATGCTGGGAAGGGTTAGGATTGTAGCCACAGAAGTCAGCATGGATGTATTCTAGTCTCTGAGCACTATTGTTTATAGCTACAATGAAATTCTGCGTTAGAACCTGCTTTTGTATTCCTGGAGCAGGTAGAGCAATTGCAGAGGTGCTAAGTACATTCCATAATAGCACAGAACTTTGATTGGACAACAGGCGCATTCTCATTCTGCCAGCTACAATAATCCATAAAAGGTATGGTATCTCATGATAGGTGGTGAGTTGCAGACGATAAACTGATCTGCACCTGCATTGCAGTGGCCAAAAAGCAAAAAACAGAAAAGGCATAGCTCCGTCGGTGGCCGCTTCTTTCCCCCAAGTTGCGACAGAGAATAAAGAGGGGTACTCTTGGAGTTTATATGGCCATACCGTCAGAAACAGATAAGAAGGCTTTTGTGTTCTGGGCCTGCTAATAGACGCTGGACAGTATTCCATTTTGCACAGAAGCGCCAATTTTTCCTTAAACAAATCTTTCCATAAACTGACACCTTTGTTTGACACACACAAACACGCACCCTTACCTGTTGATTGGCACCCATACCTGTTGATGTGCATGGATCCACACCTGACTGAAGAATGAAGGATCATGGCTGCTGCCAGGAAGAAAAACAGCAAGGGTCCATTGTGATGTCATCATCCATGGATGCTGAAGGGTTCCATTGTGACACGCTTACTGTTCCATCTATTGAAATTTTCATGGAGGCTGCCATATTGATTTTCTGGAGGCAGCCATTTTGTTTTGCAGTTAAACAGAGCTGTCATTTCAATGGATAAGAAATGCTGGGAAGGGTTAGGATTGTAGCTACAGAAGTCAGCATGGATGTATTCTAGTCTCTGAGCACTATTGTTTATAGCTACAATGAAATTCTGCGTCAGAACCTTCTTTCGGATTCCTGGAGCAGGTAGAGCAATTGCAGAGGTGCTAAGTACATTCCATAATAGCACAGAACTTTGATTGGACAACAGGCGCATTCTCATTCTGCCAGCTACAATAAACCATAAAAGGTATGGTATCTCATGATAGGTGTTGAGTTGCAGACGATAAACTGATCTGCACCTGCATTGCAGTGGCCAAAAAGCAAAAAACAGAAAAGGCATATCTCCGTCGGTGGCCGCTTCTTTCCCCCAAGTTGCGACACAGGATAAAGAGGGGTACTCTTGGAGTTTATATGGCCATACCGTTAGAAAAAAATAAAAAGGCTTTTGCGTTCTGGGCCTGCTAATAGACGCTGGTCAGTATTCCATTTTGCACAGAAGCGCCAATTTTTCATCAAACAAATCTTTCCATAAACTGACACCTTTGTTTGACACACACAAAAACGCACCCTTACCTGTTGATTGGCACCCATACCTGTTGATGTGCATGGATCCACACCTGACTGAAGAATGAAGGATCATGGCTGCTGCCAGGAAGAAAAACAGCAAGGGTCCATTGTGATGTCATCATCCATGGATGCTGAAGGGTTCCATTGTGACACGCTTACTGTTCCATCTATTGAAATTTTCATGGAGGCTGCCATATTGATTTTCTGGAGGCAGCCATTTTGTTTTGCAGTTAAACAGAGCTGTCATTTCAATGGATAAGAAATGCTGGGAAGGGTTAGGATTGTAGCCACAGAAGTCAGCATGGATGTATTCTAGTCTATTGAGCACTATTGTTTATAGCTACAATGAAATTCTGCGTCAGAACCTTCTTTCGGATTCCTGGAGCAGGTAGAGCAATTGCAGAGGTGCTAAGTACATTCCATAATAGCACAGAACTTTGATTGGACAACAGGCGCATTCTCATTCTGCCAGCTACAATAAACCATAAAAGGTATGGTATCTCATGATAGGTGTTGAGTTGCAGACGATAAACTGATCTGCACCTGCATTGCAGTGGCCAAAAAGCAAAAAACAGAAAAGGCATATTCTCCGTCGGTGGCCGCTTCTTTCCCCCAAGTTGCGACAGAGAATAAAGAGGGGTACTCTTGGAGTTTATATGGCCATACCGTCAGAAACAGATAAGAAGGCTTTTGTATTCTGGGCCTGCTAATAGACGCTGGACAGTATTCCATTTTGCACAAAAGCGCCAATTTTTCCTTAAACAAATCTTTCCATAAACTGACACCTTTCTTTGACACACACAAACACGCACCCTTACCTGTTGATTGGCACCCATACCTGTTGATGTGCATGGATCCACACCTGACTGAAGAATGAAGGATCATGGCTGCTGCCAGGAAGAAAAACAGCAAGGGTCTATTGTGATGTCATCATCTATGGATGCTGAAGGGTTCCATTGTGACATGCTCAGTGTTCCATCTATTGAAATTTTCATGGAGGCTGCCATATTGATTTTCTGGAGGCAGCCATTTTGTTTTGCAGTTAAACAGAGCTGTCATTTCAATGGATAAGAAATGCTGGGAAGGGTTAGGATTGTAGCCACAGAAGTCAGCATGGATGTATTCTAGTCTCTGAGCACTATTGTTTATAGCTACAATGAAATTCTGCGTCAGAACCTGCTTTCGGATTCCTGGAGCAGGTAGAGCAATTGCAGAGGTGCTAAGTACATTCCATAATAGCACAGAACTTTGATTGGACAACAGGCGCATTCTCATTCTGCCAGCTACAAAAATCCATAAAAGGTATGGTATCTCATGATAGGTGGTGAGTTGCAGATGATAAACTGATCTGCACCTGCATTGCAGTGGCCAAAAAGCAAAAACCAGAAAAGGCATAGCTCCGTGGGTGGCCGCTTCTTTCCCCCAAGTTGCGACACAGGGTAAAGAGGGGTACTCTTGGAGTTTATATGGCCATACCGTTAGAAAAAAATAAAAAGGCTTTTGCGTTCTGGGCCTGCTAATAGACGCTGGTCAGTATTCCATTTTGCACAGAAGCGCCAATTTTTCATCAAACAAATCTTTCCATAAACTGACACCTTTGTTTGACACACACAAAAACGCACCCTTACCTGTTGATTGGCACCCATACCTGTTGATGTGCATGGATCCACACCTGACTGAAGAATGAAGGATCATGGCTGCTGCCAGGAAGAAAAACAGCAAGGGTCCATTGTGATGTCATCATCCATGGATGCTGAAGGGTTCCATTGTGACACGCTTACTGTTCCATCTATTGAAATTTTCATGGAGGCTGCCATATTGATTTTCTGGAGGCAGCCATTTTGTTTTGCAGTTAAACAGAGCTGTCATTTCAATGGATAAGAAATGCTGGGAAGGGTTAGGATTGTAGCCACAGAAGTCAGCATGGATGTATTCTAGTCTCTAAGCACTATTGTTTATAGCTACAATGAAATTCTGCATTAGAACCTGCTTTTGGATTCCTGGAGCAGGTAGAGCAATTGCAGAGGTGCTAAGTAAATTCAATAATAGCACAGAACTTTGATTGGACAACAGGCGCATTCTCATTCTGCCAGCTACAATAAACCATAAAAGGTATGGTATCTCATGATAGGTGTTGAGTTGCAGACGATAAACTGATCTGCACCTGCATTGCAGTGGCCAAAAAGCAAAAAACAGAAAAGGCATATTCTCCGTCGGTGGCCGCTTCTTTCCCCCAAGTTGCGACAGAGAATAAAGAGGGGTACTCTTGGAGTTTATATGGCCATACCGTCAGAAACAGATAAGAAGGCTTTTGTATTCTGGGCCTGCTAATAGACGCTGGACAGTATTCCATTTTGCACAAAAGCGCCAATTTTTCCTTAAACAAATCTTTCCATAAACTGACACCTTTCTTTGACACACACAAACACGCACCCTTACCTGTTGATTGGCACCCATACCTGTTGATGTGCATGGATCCACACCTGACTGAAGAATGAAGGATCATGGCTGCTGCCAGGAAGAAAAACAGCAAGGGTCTATTGTGATGTCATCATCCATGGATGCTGAAGGGTTCCATTGTGACACGCTCAGTGTTCCATCTATTGAAATTTTCATGGAGGCTGCCATATTGATTTTCTGGAGGCAGCCATTTTGTTTTGCAGTAAAACAGAGCTGTCATTTCAATGGATAAGAAATGCTGGGAAGGGTTAGGATTGTAGCCACAGAAGTCAGCATGGATGTATTCTAGTCTCTGAGCACTATTGTTTATAGCTACAATGAAATTCTGCGTTAGAACCTGCTTTTGGATTCCTGGAGCAGGTAGAGCAATTGCAGAGGTGCTAAGTACATTCCATAATAGCACAGAACTTTGATTGGACAACAGGCGCATTCTCATTCTGCCAGCTACAATAATCCATAAAAGGTATGGTATCTCATGATAGGTGGTGAGTTGCAGACGATAAACTGATCTGCACCTGCATTGCAGTGGCCAAAAAGCAAAAAACAGAAAAGGCATAGCTCCGTCGGTGGCCGCTTCTTTCCCCCAAGTTGCGACAGAGGGTAAAGAGGGGTACTCTTGGAGTTTATATGGCCATACCGTTAGAAAAAAATAAAAAGGCTTTTGCGTTCTGGGCCTGCTAATAGACGCTGGTCAGTATTCCATTTTGCACAGAAGCGCCAATTTTTCATCAAACAAATCTTTCCATAAACTGACACCTTTGTTTGACACACACAAAAACGCACCCTTACCTGTTGATTGGCACCCATACCTGTTGATGTGCATGGATCCACACCTGACTGAAGAATGAAGGATCATGGCTGCTGCCAGGAAGAAAAACAGCAAGGGTCCATTGTGATGTCATCATCCATGGATGCTGAAGGGTTCCATTGTGACACGCTTACTGTTCCATCTATTGAAATTTTCATGGAGGCTGCCATATTGATTTTCTGGAGGCAGCCATTTTGTTTTGCAGTTAAACAGAGCTGTCATTTCAATGGATAAGAAATGCTGGGAAGGGTTAGGATTGTAGCCACAGAAGTCAGCATGGATGTATTCTAGTCTCTGAGCACTATTGTTTATAGCTACAATGAAATTCTGCATTAGAACCTGCTTTTGGATTCCTGGAGCAGGTAGAGCAATTGCAGAGGTGCTAAGTACATTCCATAATAGCACAGAACTTTGATTGGACAACAGGCGCATTCTCATTCTGCCAGCTACAATAATCCATAAAAGGTATGGTATCTCATGATAGGTGGTGAGTTGCAGACGATAAACTGATCTGCACCTGCATTGCAGTGGCCAAAAAGCAAAAAACAGAAAAGGCATAGCTCCGTCGGTGGCCGCTTCTTTCCCCCAAGTTGCGACAGAGGTAAAGAGGGGTACTCTTGGAGTTTATATGGCCATACCGTTAGAAAAAAATAAAAGGCTTTTGCGTTCTGGGCCTGCTAATAGACGCTGGTCAGTATTCCATTTTGCACAGAAGCGCCAATTTTTCATCAAACAAATCTTTCCATAAACTGACACCTTTGTTTGACACACACAAACACGCACCCTTACCTGTTGATTGGCACCCATACCTGTTGATGTGCATGGATCCACACCTGACTGAAGAATGAAGGATCATGGCTGCTGCCAGGAAGAAAAACAGCAAGGGTCCATTGTGATGTCATCATCCATGGATGCTGAAGGGTTCCATTGTGACACGCTTACTGTTCCATCTATTGAAATTTTCATGGAGGCTGCCATATTGATTTTCTGGAGGCAGCCATTTTGTTTTGCAGTTAAACAGAGCTGTCATTTCAATGGATAAGAAATGCGGGGAAGGGTTAGGATTGTAGCCACAGAAGTCAGCATGGATGTATTCTAGTCTCTGAGCACTATTGTTTATAGCTACAATGAAATTCTGCGTTAGAACCTGCTTTTGGATTCCTGGAGCAGGTAGAGCAATTGCAGAGGTGCTAAGTACATTCCATAATAGCACAGAACTTTGATTGGACAACAGGCGCATTCTCATTCTGCCAGCTACAATAATCCATAAAAGGTATGGTATCTCATGATAGGTGGTGAGTTGCAGACGATAAACTGATCTGCACCTGCATTGCAGTGGCCAAAAAGCAAAAACCAGAAAAGGCATAGCTCCGGCGGTGGCCGCTTCTTTCCCCCAAGTTGCGACAGAGGGTAAAGAGGGGTACTCTTGGAGTTTATATGGCCATACCGTTAGAAAAAAATAAAAGGCTTTTGCGTTCTGGGCCTGCTAATAGACGCTGGACAGTATTCCATTTTGCACAGAAGCGCCAATTTTTCATTAAACAAATCTTTCCATAAACTGACACCTTTGTTTGACACACACAAACACGCACCCTTACCTGTTGATTGGCACCCATACCTGTTGATGTGCATGGATCCACACCTGACTGAAGAATGAAGGATCATGGCTGCTGCCAGGAAGAAAAACAGCAAGGGTCCATTGTGATGTCATCATCTATGGATGCTGAAGGGTTCCATTGTGACACGCTCAGTGTTCCATCTATTGAAATTTTCATGGAGGCTGCCATATTGATTTTCTGGAGGCAGCCATTTTGTTTTGCAGTTAAACAGAGCTGTCATTTCAATGGATAAGAAATGCTGGGAAGGGTTAGGATTGTAGCCACAGAAGTCAGCATGGATGTATTCTAGTCTCTGAGCACTATTATTTATAGCTACAATGAAATTCGGTGTTAGAACCTGCTTTCGGATTCCTGGAGCAGGTAGAGCAATTGCAGAGGTGCTAAGTACATTCCATAATAGCACAGAACTTTGATTGGACAACAGGCGCATTCTCATTCTGCCAGCTACAAAAATCCATAAAAGGTATGGTATCTCATGATAGGTGGTGAGTTGAAGACGATAAAATGATCTGCACCTGCATTGCAGTGGCCAAAAAGCAAAAAAAAGAAAAGGCATAGTTCCGGCGGTGGCCGCTTCTTTCCCCCAAGTTGCGACAGAGGGTAAAGAGGGGTACTCTTGGAGTTTATATGGCCATACCGTCAGAAACAGATTAAAAGGCTTTTGTGTTCTGGGCCTGCTTATAGACGCTGGACAGTATTCCATTTTGCACAAAAGCGCCAATTTTTCCTTAAACAAATCTTTCCATAAACTGACACCTTTCTTTGACACACACAAACACGCACCCTTACCTGTTGATTGGCACCCATACCTGTTGATGTGCATGGATCCACACCTGACTGAAGAATGAAGGATCATGGCTGCTGCCAGGAAGAAAAACAGCAAGGGTCTATTGTGATGTCATCATCCATAGATGCTGAAGGGTTCCATTGTGACACGCTCAGTGTTCCATCTATTGAAATTTTCATGGAGGCTGCCATATTGATTTTCTGGAGGCAGCCATTTTGTTTTGCAGTTAAACAGAGCTGTCATTTCAATGGATAAGAAATGCTGGGAAGGGTTAGGATTGTAGCCACAGAAGTCAGCATGGATGTATTCTAGTCTCTGAGCACTATTGTTTATAGCTACAATGAAATTCTGCGTCAGAACCTTCTTTCGGATTCCTGGAGCAGGTAGAGCAATTGCAGAGGTGCTAAGTACATTCCATAATAGCACAGAACTTTGATTGGACAACAGGCGCATTCTCATTCTGCCAGCTAAAAAAATTCATAAAAGGTATGGTATCTCATGATAGGTGGTGAGTTGCAGACGATAAACTGATCTGCACCTGCATTGCAGTGGCCAAAAAGCAAAAAACAGAAAAGGCATAGCTCCGTCGGTGGCCGCTTCTTTCCCCCAAGTTGCGACAGAGGGTAAAGAGGGGTACTCTTGGAGTTTATATGGCCATACCGTTAGAAAAAAATAAAATGGCTTTTGCGTTCTGGGCCTGCTAATAGACACTGGACAGTATTCCATTTTGCACAGAAGCGCCAATTTTTCATCAAACAAATCTTTCCATAAACTGACACCTATGTTTTACACACACAAAAACGCACCCTTACCTGTTGATTGGCACCCATACCTGTTGATGTGCATGGATCCACACCTGACTGAAGAATAAAGGATCATGGCTGCTGCCAGGAAGAAAAACAGCAAGGGTCCATTGTGATGTCATCATCCATGGATGCTGAAGGGTTCCATTGTGACACGCTCAGTGTTCCATCTATTGAAATTTTCATGGAGGCTGCCATATTGATTTTCTGGAGGCAGCCATTTTGTTTTGCAGTAAAACAGAGCTGTCATTTCAATGGATAAGAAATGCTGGGAAGGGTTAGGATTGTAGCCACAGAATTCAGCATGGATGTATTCTAGTCTCTGAGCACTATTGTTTATAGCTACAATGAAATTCTGCGTCAGAACCTGATTTTGGATTACTGGAGCAGGTAGAGCAATTGCAGAGGTGCTAAGTACATTCCAAAATAGCACAGAACTTTGATTGGACAACAGGCGCATTCTCATTCTGCCAGCTAAAAAAATCCATAAAAGGTATGGTATCTCATGAGAGGTGGTGAGTTGCAGACGATAAACTGATCTGCACCTGCATTGCAGTGGCCAAAAAGCAAAAAACAGAAAAAGCATATTCTCCGTCGGTGGCCGCTTCTTTCCCCCAAGTTGCGACAGAGGGTAAAGAGGGGTACTCTTGGAGTTTATATGGCCATACCGTCAGAAACAGATAAGAAGGCTTTTGTGTTCTGGGCCTGTTAATAGACGCTGGACAGTATTCCATTTTGCACAAAAGCGCCAATTTTTCTTTAACCGCCTCACGTCCGCCCATAGGATATAAACGTCCTATGGGTGGACGTCTATTTCTGACAGCACGTTTTAAAACGTCCTGTCAGAAATAGCAGCTGCACGCTAATCGTGCAGCTGCTGATCGGGTTGCCCGCTGTCAGTGACAGCAGGGCAACCCTAAGACAAGGCAGGGACAGTGCCCAGGTGTCCCTGCCTTCACGATCGCTGCAGACACAGCGCTCACCGAGCGCTGTGTCTGCAGAGAAGGAAGCGATGTGCGCTTCCTGTTCCGGCCCGGCGCTCATGTGACCGCCGGGACCGGAGAGTGCAGGAGCTGTGTGAGGTCTCTCAGAGACCTCGATCAGCCCTGCTCTGAGGCTGTACAGTGCTGGATTGCTGCTGTACAGCCTCTATAGGGGTGCATTTGTCCTGTAACTGGGGCTACTATCTCAGCCCCAGTTACAGGAGAAATCAACTGTGAAAAAAAAAAGAAAAAGTGAAGCAAATGTCCCCCAGAGGTCTTGTATGACCTTATGGGGGACGAAAAGTGTAAAAAAAAATAAAAAAAATAAAGGGTTGAAAAAATCAAATAAAATAAAGTTTCACATGTAAAAAAAAAAAAAGTTCCCAAGTTAGGAATAAAAAAAAAAAAATTAAAAATAGAAAAAATAAAGTAAAATAGACATATTTAGTATTGCCGCGTCCGTAAAAACCAGCTCTATAAAAATATCACATGACCTAACCCCTCGGATGAACACCGTAAAAAATAAATAAAAAAAACTGTGTCAAAACAAGCAATTTTTGTCACCTTGCATCACAAAAGGTGCAACACCAAGTGATCAAAAACGCGTATGTCCCACAAAATGGTACCAATAAAACCGTCACCTCATCCCGCAAAAAATGAGCCCCTACATAAGAAAATCTCTCAAAAAATAAAAAAAACTATAGCTCTTAGAACATGGAGACACTAAAACATCATTTTTTTGGTTTCAAAAATGCTATTATTGTGTTAAAGTGAAACAAATAAAAAAAAGTATACATATTAGGTATTGCCGCGTCCGTAAAAACCAGCTCTATAAAAATATCACATGAGCTAACCCCTCGGGTGAACACCGTAAAAAAAAAAAAAAAAAAACTGTGTCAAAACAAGCAATTTTTGTCACCTTGCATCACAAAAGGTGCAACACCAAGTGATCAAAAACGCGTATGTCCCACAAAATGGTACCAATAAAACCGTCACCTCATCCCGCAAAAAATGAGCCCCTACATAAGAAAATCTCTCAAAAAATAAAAAAACTATAGCTCTCAGAACATGGACACATTAAAACATAATTTTTTGGTTTCAAAAATGCTATTATTGTGTAAAACTTTAATAAATGAGAAAAAGTATACATATTAGGTATCGCAACGTCCGTAACAATCTGCTCTATAAAAATGTCACTTGACTGAACCCCTAAGGTGAACGCTGTAAAAATAAATAAATAGAAACTGTGCTAAAACAACCAATTTTTTGGTCACCTTGCCCCATAAAGTGTTATATTGAATGATCAAAAAATCATATGTACCCAAAAATAGTACTAATAAAACTGGCACCTTATCCCCTAGTTTCCAAAATGGGGTCACTTCTTGGGAGTTTCTACTGTAAGGGTGCATCAGGGGGCTTCAAATGGGACATGGCATCTAAAAACCATGTGGAGTTCCTTTCCTTCTGCGCCCTGCCGTGTGCCCATACAGCAGTTTACGACCACATGTGGGGTGTTTCTGTAAACCGCAGAATCTGGGTAATAAATATTGAGTTTTGTTTGGCTGTTAACCATCGATGTGTTAGAGAAAAAAATTGATTAAAATGGAAAATCTGCCAAAAAAGTGAAATGTAAAAATTTGATCTCCATTTTCCTTTAATTCTTGTGGAACGCCTAAAGGGTTAACAAAGTTTGTAAAATCGGTTTTGAATACCTTGAGGGGTGTAGTTTCTACAATGGGGTCATTTATGGGGGTATCCACTATGTAGGCCCCACAAAGTGACTTCAGACCTGAACTGGTCCTTATAAAGTGGGTTTTGGCAATTTTCTTAAAAATTTGAAGAATTGCTTCTAAACTTCTAAGCCTTCTAACGTCCTAAAAAAATAAAATGACATTTCCAAAATGATGCTAACATAAAGTAGACATATGGGGAATGTTAAATAATAAATATTTTATGAGGTATCACTTTCTGTTTTAAAAGCAGAGAAATTGAAATTTAGAAAATTGCGATTTTTTTTAAATTTTTGGGTAAATTTGGGATTTTTTCATAAATAAAGGTGAAATATTTTGACTCAAATTTATGACTATCATGAAGTACAATGTGTCACGAGAAAACAATCTCTGAATGACTTGGATAAATAAAGGCGTTCCAAAGTTATTACCACATAAAGTGAGATATGTCCGTTTTGCAAAATTTGGCCTGGTCAGGAAGGGGGCAAAGGGCCCAGATGGGAAGTGGTTAAACAAATCTTTCCATAAACTGACACCTTTGTTTGACACACACAAACACGCACCCTTACCTGTTGATTGGCACCCATACCTGTTGATGTGCATGGATCCACACCTGACTGAAGAATGAAGGATCATGGCTGCTGCCAGGAAGAAAAACAGCAAGGGTCTATTATGATGTCATCATCCATGGATGCTGAAGGGTTCCATTGTGACACGCTCACTGTTCCATCTATTGAAATTTTCATGGAGGCTGCCATATTGATTTTCTGGAGGCAGCCATTTTGTTTTGCAGTTAAAAAGAGCTGTCATTTCAATGGATAAGAAATGCTGCGAAGGGTTAGGATTGTAGCCACAGAATTCAGCATGGATGTATTATAGTCTCTGAGCACTATTGTTTATGGCTACAATGAAATTCTGATTAGAACCTGCTTTTGGATTCCTGGAGCAGGTAAAGCAATTGCAGAGGTGCTAAGTACATTCCATAATAGCACAGAACTTTGATTGGACAACAGGCGCATTCTCATTCTGCCAGCTAAAAAAATCCATAAAAGGTATGGTATCTCATGATATGTGGTGAGTTGAAGACGATAAAATGATCTGCACCTGCATTGCAGTGGCCAAAAAGCAAAAACCAGAAAAGGCATAGCTCCGTGGGTGGCCGCTTCTTTCCCCCAAGTTGCGACACAGGGTAAAGAGGGGTACTCTTGGAGTTTATATGGCCATACCGTTAGAAAAAAATAAAAAGGCTTTTGCGTTCTGGGCCTGCTAATAGACGCTGGTCAGTATTCCATTTTGCACAGAAGCGCCAATTTTTCATCAAACAAATCTTTCCATAAACTGACACCTTTGTTTGACACACACAAAAACGCACCCTTACCTGTTGATTGGCACCCATACCTGTTGATGTGCATGGATCCACACCTGACTGAAGAATGAAGGATCATGGCTGCTGCCAGGAAGAAAAACACCAAGGGTCCATTGTGATGTCATCATCCATGGATGCTGAAGGGTTCCATTGTGACACGCTTACTGTTCCATCTATTGAAATTTTCATGGAGGCTGCCATATTGATTTTCTGGAGGCTGCCATATTGATTTTCTGGAGGCAGCCATTTTGTTTTGCAGTTAAACAGAGCTGTCATTTCAATGGATAAGAAATGCGGGGAAGGGCTAGGATTGTAGCCACAGAAGTCAGCATGGATGTATTCTAGTCTCTAAACACTATTGTTTATAGCTACAATGAAATTCTGCATTAGAACCTGCTTTTGGATTCCTGGAGCAGGTAGAGCAATTGCAGAGGTGCTAAGTAAATTCAATAATAGCACAGAACTTTGATTGGACAACAGGCGCATTCTCATTCTGCCAGCTACAATAAACCATAAAAGGTATGGTATCTCATGATAGGTGTTGAGTTGCAGACGATAAACTGATCTGCACCTGCATTGCAGTGGCCAAAAAGCAAAAAACAGAAAAGGCATATTCTCCGTCGGTGGCCGCTTCTTTCCCCAAAGTTGCGACAGAGAATAAAGAGGGGTACTCTTGGACTTTATATGGCCATACCGTCAGAAGCAGATAAGAAGGCTTTTGTATTCTGGGCCTGCTAATAGACGCTGGACAGTATTCCATTTTGCACAAAAACGCCAATTTTTCCTTAAACAAATCTTTCCATAAACTGACACCTTTCTTTGACACACACAAACACGCACCCTTACCTGTTGATTGGCACCCATACCTGTTAATGTGCATGGATCCACACCTGACTGAAGAATGAAGGATCATGGCTGCTGCCAGGAAGAAAAACAGCAAGGGTCTATTGTGATGTCATCATCCATGGATGCTGAAGGGTTCCATTGTGACACGCTTACTGTTCCATCTATTGAAATTTTCATGGAGGCTGCCATATTGATTTTCTGGAGGCAGCCATTTTGTTTTGCAGTTAAACAGAGCTGACATTTCAATGGATAAGAAATGCTGGGAAGGGTTAGGATTTTAGCCACAGAAGTCAGCATGGATGTATTCTAGTTTCTGAGCACTATTATTTATAGCTACAATGAAATTCTGCGTTAGAACCTGCTTTTGTATTCCTGGAGCAGGTAGAGCAATTGCAGAGGTGCTAAGTACATTCCATAATAGCACAGAACTTTGATTGGACAACAGGCGCATTTTCATTCTGCCAGCTACAATAATCCATAAAAGGTATGGTATCTCATGATAGGTGGTGAGTTGCAGATGATAAACTGATCTGCACCTGCATTGCAGTGGCCAAAAAGCAAAAACCAGAAAAGGCATAGCTCCGTGGGTGGCCGCTTCTTTCCCCCAAGTTGCGACACAGGGTAAAGAGGGGTACTCTTGGAGTTTATATGGCCATACCGTTAGAAAAAAAATAAAAAGGCTTTTGCGTTCTGGGCCTGCTAATAGACGCTGGACAGTATTCCATTTTGCACAAAAGCGCCAATTTTTCATTAAACAAATCTTTCCATAAACTGACACCTTTGTTTGACACACACAAACACGCACCCTTACCTGTTGATTGGCACCCATACCTGTTGATGTGCATGGATCCACACCTGACTGAAGAATGAAGGATCATGGCTGCTGCCAGGAAGAAAAACACCAAGGGTCCATTGTGATGTCATCATCCATGGATGCTGAAGGGTTCCATTGTGACACGCTTACTGTTCCATCTATTGAAATTTTCATGGAGGCTGCCATATTGATTTTCTGGAGGCAGCCATTTTGTTTTGCAGTTAAACAGAGCTGTCATTTCAATGGATAAGAAATGCGGAGAAGGGTTAGGATTGTAGCCACAGAAGTCAGCATGGATGTATTCTAGTCTCTAAACATTATTGTTTATAGCTACAATGAAATTCTGCATTAGAACCTGCTTTTGGATTCCTGGAGCAGATAGAGCAATTGCAGAGGTGCTAAGTAAATTCAATAATAGCACAGAACTTTGATTGGACAACAGGCGCATTCTCATTCTGCCAGCTAAAAAAATCCATAAAAGGTATGGTATCTCATGATAGGTGGTGAGTTGAAGACGATAAAATAATCTGCACCTGCATTGCAGTGGCCAAAAAGCAAAAAAAAGAAAAGGCATAGCTCCGGCGGTGGCCGCTTCTTTCCCCCAAGTTGCGACAGAGGGTAAAGAGGGGTACTCTTGGAGTTTATATGGCCATACCGTCAGAAACAGATTAGAAGGCTTTTGTGTTCTGGGCCTGCTTATAGACGCTGGACAGTATTCCATTTTGCACAAAAGCGCCAATTTTTCCTTAAACAAATCTTTCCATAAACTGACACCTTTCTTTGACACACACAAACACGCACCCTTACCTGTTGATTGGCACCCATACCTGTTGATGTGCATGGATCCACACCTGACTGAAGAATGAAGGATCATGGCTGCTGCCAGGAAGAAAAACAGCAAGGGTCTATTGTGATGTCATCATCCATAGATGCTGAAGGGTTCCATTGTGACACGCTCAGTGTTCCATCTATTGAAATTTTCATGGAGGCTGCCATATTGATTTTCTGGAGGCAGCCATTTTGTTTTGCAGTTAAACAGAGCTGTCATTTCAATGGATAAGAAATGCTGGGAAGGGTTAGGATTTTAGCCACAGACGTCAGCATGGATGTATTCTAGTTTCTGAGCACTATTATTTATAGCTACAATGAAATTCTGCGTTAGAACCTGCTTTTGTATTCCTGGAGCAGGTAGAGCAATTGCAGAGGTGCTAAGTACATTCCATAATAGCACAGAACTTTGATTGGACAACAGGCGCATTCTCATTCTGCCAGCTACAATAATCCATAAAAGGTATGGTATCTCATGATAGGTGGTGAGTTGCAGACGATAAACTGATCTGCACCTGCATTGCAGTGGCCAAAAAGCAAAAAAAAAAAAAAGGCATAGTTCCGGCGGTGGCCGCTTCTTTCCCCTAAGTTGCGACAGAGGGTAAAGAGGGGTACTCTTGGAGTTTATATGGCCATACCGTCAGAAACAGATTAAAAGGCTTTTGTGTTCTGGGGCTGCTTATAGACGCTGGACAGTATTCCATTTTGCACAAAAGCGCCAATTTTTCCTTAAACAAATCTTTCCATAAACTGACACCTTTCTTTGACACACACAAACACGCACCCTTACCTGTTGATTGGCACCCATACCTGTTGATGTGCATGGATCCACACCTGACTGAAGAATGAAGGATCATGGCTGCTGCCAGGAAGAAAAACAGCAAGGGTCTATTGTGATGTCATCATCCATAGATGCTGAAGGGTTCCATTGTGACACGCTCAGTGTTCCATCTATTGAAATTTTCATGGAGGCTGCCATATTGATTTTCTGGAGGCAGCCATTTTGTTTTGCAGTTAAACAGAGCTGTCATTTCAATGGATAAGAAATGCTGGGAAGGGTTAGGATTTTAGCCACAGAAGTCAGCATGGATGTATTCTAGTTTCTGAGCACTATTATTTATAGCTACAATGAAATTCTGCGTTAGAACCTGCTTTTGTATTCCTGGAGCAGGTAGAGCAATTGCAGAGGTGCTAAGTACATTCCATAATAGCACAGAACTTTGATTGGACAACAGGCGCATTCTCATTCTGCCAGCTACAATAATCCATAAAAGGTATGGTATCTCATGATAGGTGGTGAGTTGCAGATGATAAACTGATCTGCACCTGCATTGCAGTGGCCAAAAAGCAAAAACCAGAAAAGGCATAGCTCCGTGGGTGGCCGCTTCTTTCCCCCAAGTTGCGACACAGGGTAAAGAGGGGTACTCTTGGAGTTTATATGGCCATACCGTTAGAAAAAAATAAAAAGGCTTTTGCGTTCTGGGCCTGCTAATAGACGCTGGTCAGTATTCCATTTTGCACAGAAGCGCCAATTTTTCATCAAACAAATCTTTCCATAAACTGACACCTTTGTTTGACACACACAAAAACGCACCCTTACCTGTTGATTGGCACCCATACCTGTTGATGTGCATGGATCCACACCTGACTGAAGAATGAAGGATCATGGCTGCTGCCAGGAAGAAAAACAGCAAGGGTCCATTGTGATGTCATCATCCATGGATGCTGAAGGGTTCCATTGTGACACGCTTACTGTTCCATCTATTGAAATTTTCATGGAGGCTGCCATATTGATTTTCTGGAGGCAGCCATTTTGTTTTGCAGTTAAACAGAGCTGTCATTTCAATGGATAAGAAATGCGGGGAAGGGTTAGGATTGTAGCCACAGAAGTCAGCATGGATGTATTCTAGTCTCTAAACACTATTGTTTATAGCTACAATGAAATTCTGCATTAGAACCTGCTTTTGGATTCCTGGAGCAGGTAGAGCAATTGCAGAGGTGCTAAGTAAATTCAATAATAGCACAGAACTTTGATTGGACAACAGGCGCATTCTCATTCTGCCAGCTACAATAAACCATAAAAGGTATGGTATCTCATGATAGGTGGTGAGTTGCAGACGATAAACTGATCTGCACCTGCATTGCAGTGGCCAAAAAGCAAAAAACAGAAAAGGCATATTCTCCGTCGGTGGCCGCTTCTTTCCCCCAAGTTGCGACAGAGAATAAAGAGGGGTACTCTTGGAGTTTATATGGCCATACCGTCAGAAACAGATAAGAAGGCTTTTGTATTCTGGGCCTGCTAATAGACGCTGGACAGTATTCCATTTTGCACAAAAGCGCCAATTTTTCCTTAAACAAATCTTTCCATAAACTGACACCTTTCTTTGACACACACAAACACGCACCCTTACCTGTTGATTGGCACCCATACCTGTTGATGTGCATGGATCCACACCTGACTGAAGAATGAAGGATCATGGCTGCTGCCAGGAAGAAAAACAGCAAGGGTCTATTGTGATGTCATCATCCATGGATGCTGAAGGGTTCCATTGTGACACGCTCAGTGTTCCATCTATTGAAATTTTCATGGAGGCTGCCATATTGATTTTCTGGAGGCAGCCATTTTGTTTTGCAGTTAAACAGAGCTGTCATTTCAATGGATAAGAAATGCTGGGAAGGGTTAGGATTGTAGCCACAGAAGTCAGCATGGATGTATTCTAGTCTCTGAGCACTATTGTTTATAGCTACAATGAAATTCTGCGTCAGAACCTTCTTTCGGATTCCTGGAGCAGGTAGAGCAATTGCAGAGGTGCTAAGTACATTCCATAATAGCACAGAACTTTGATTGGACAACAGGCGCATTCTCATTCTGCCAGCTACAATAATCCATAAAAGGTATGGTATCTCATGATAGGTGGTGAGTTGCAGATGATAAACTGATCTGCACCTGCATTGCAGTGGCCAAAAAGTAAAAAACCAGAAAAGGCATAGCTCCGTGGGTGGCCGCTTCTTTCCCCTAAGTTGCGACACAGGGTAAAGAGAGGTACTCTTGGAGTTTATATGGCCATACCGTTAGAAAAAAATAAAAAGGCTTTTGCGTTCTGGGCCTGCTAATAGACGCTGGTCAGTATTCCATTTTGCACAGAAGCGCCAATTTTTCATCAAACAAATCTTTCCATAAACTGACACCTTTGTTTGACACACACAAAAACGCACCCTTACCTGTTGATTGGCACCCATACCTGTTGATGTGCATGGATCCACACCTGACTGAAGAATGAAGGATCATGGCTGCTGCCAGGAAGAAAAACAGCAAGGGTCCATTGTGATGTCATCATCCATGGATGCTGAAGGGTTCCATTGTGACACGCTTACTGTTCCATCTATTGAAATTTTCATGGAGGCTGCCATATTGATTTTCTGGAGGCAGCCATTTTGTTTTGCAGTTAAACAGAGCTGTCATTTCAATGGATAAGAAATGCGGGGAAGGGTTAGGATTTTAGCCACAGAAGTCAGCATGGATGTATTCTAGTCTCTAAACACTATTGTTTATAGCTACAATGAAATTCTGCATTAGAACCTGCTTTTGGATTCCTGGAGCAGGTAGAGCAATTGCAGAGGTGCTAAGTAAATTCAATAATAGCACAGAACTTTGATTGGACAACAGGCGCATTCTCATTCTGCCAGCTACAATAAACCATAAAAGGTATGGTATCTCATGATAGGTGTTGAGTTGCAGACGATAAACTGATCTGCACCTGCATTGCAGTGGCCAAAAAGCAAAAAACAGAAAAGGCATATTCTCCGTCGGTGGCCGCTTCTTTCCCCCAAGTTGCGACAGAGAATAAAGAGGGGTACTCTTGGAGTTTATATGGCCATACCGTCAGAAACAGATAAGAAGGCTTTTGTATTCTGGGCCTGCTAATAGACGCTGGACAGTATTCCATTTTGCACAAAAGCGCCAATTTTTCCTTAAACAAATCTTTCCATAAACTGACACCTTTCTTTGACACACACAAACACGCACCCTTACCTGTTGATTGGCACCCATACCTGTTGATGTGCATGGATCCACACCTGACTGAAGAATGAAGGATCATGGCTGCTGCCAGGAAGAAAAACAGCAAGGGTCTATTGTGATGTCATCATCTATGGATGCTGAAGGGTTCCATTGTGACATGCTCAGTGTTCCATCTATTGAAATTTTCATGGAGGCTGCCATATTGATTTTCTGGAGGAAGCCATTTTGTTTTGCAGTTAAACAGAGCTGTCATTTCAATGGATAAGAAATGCTGGGAAGGGTTAGGATTGTAGCCACAGAAGTCAGCATGGATGTATTCTAGTCTCTGAGCACTATTGTTTATAGCTACAATGAAATTCTGCGTCAGAACCTTCTTTCGGATTCCTGGAGCAGGTAGAGCAATTGCAGAGGTGCTAAGTACATTCCATAATAGCACAGAACTTTGATTGGACAACAGGCGCATTCTCATTCTGCCAGCTAAAAAAATCCATAAAAGGTATGGTATCTCATGATAGGTGGTGAGTTGAAGACGATAAAATGATCTGCACCTGCATTGCAGTGGCCAAAAAGCAAAAAAAAGAAAAGGCATAGTTCCGGCGGTGGCCGCTTCTTTCCCCCAAGTTGCGACAGAGGGTAAAGAGGGGTACTCTTGGAGTTTATATGGCCATACCGTCAGAAACAGATTAAAAGGCTTTTGTGTTCTGGGCCTGCTTATAGACGCTGGACAGTATTCCATTTTGCACAAAAGCGCCAATTTTTCCTTAAACAAATCTTTCCATAAACTGACACCTTTCTTTGACACACACAAACACGCACCCTTACCTGTTGATTGGCACCCATACCTGTTGATGTGCATGGATCCACACCTGACTGAAGAATGAAGGATCATGGCTGCTGCCAGGAAGAAAAACAGCAAGGGTCTATTGTGATGTCATCATCCATAGATGCTGAAGGGTTCCATTGTGACACGCTCAGTGTTCCATCTATTGAAATTTTCATGGAGGCTGCCATATTGATTTTCTGGAGGCAGCCATTTTGTTTTGCAGTTAAACAGAGCTGTCATTTCAATGGATAAGAAATGCTGGGAAGGGTTAGGATTGTAGCCACAGAAGTCAGCATGGATGTATTCTAGTCTCTGAGCACTATTGTTTATAGCTACAATGAAATTCTGCGTCAGAACCTTCTTTCTGATTCCTGGAGCAGGTAGAGCAATTGCAGAGGTGCTAAGTACATTCCATAATAGCACAGAACTTTGATTGGACAACAGGCGCATTCTCATTCTGCCAGCTAAAAAAATCCATAAAAGGTATGGTATCTCATGATAGGTGGTGAGTTGAAGACGATAAAATGATCTGCACCTGCATTGCAGTGGCCAAAAAGCAAAAAAAAAGAAAAGGCATAGTTCCGGCGGTGGCCGCTTCTTTCTTCCAAGTTGCGACAGAGGGTAAAGAGGGGTACTCTTGGAGTTTATATGGCCATACCGTCAGAAACAGATTAGAAGGCTTTTGTGTTCTGGGCCTGCTTATAGACGCTGGACAGTATTCCATTTTGCACAAAAGCGCCAATTTTTCCTTAAACAAATCTTTCCATAAACTGACACCTTTCTTTGACACACACAAACACGCACCCTTACCTGTTGATTGGCACCCATACCTGTTGATGTGCATGGATCCACACCTGACTGAAGAATGAAGGATCATGGCTGCTGCCAGGAAGAAAAACAGCAAGGGTCTATTGTGATGTCATCATCCATAGATGCTGAAGGGTTCCATTGTGACACGCTCAGTGTTCCATCTATTGAAATTTTCATGGAGGCTGCCATATTGATTTTCTGGAGGCAGCCATTTTGTTTTGCAGTTAAACAGAGCTGTCATTTCAATGGATAAGAAATGCTGGGAAGGGTTAGGATTTTAGCCACAGAAGTCAGCATGGATGTATTCTAGTTTCTGAGCACTATTATTTATAGCTACAATGAAATTCTGCGTTAGAACCTGCTTTTGTATTCCTGGAGCAGGTAGAGCAATTGCAGAGGTGCTAAGTACATTCCATAATAGCACAGAACTTTGATTGGACAACAGGCGCATTCTCATTCTGCCAGCTACAATAATCCATAAAAGGTATGGTATCTCATGATAGGTGGTGAGTTGCAGACGATAAAATGATCTGCACCTGCATTGCAGTGGCCAAAAAGAAAAAAAAAAAAAAAGGCATAGTTCCGGCGGTGGCCGCTTCTTTCCCCTAAGTTGCGACAGAGGGTAAAGAGGGGTACTCTTGGAGTTTATATGGCCATACCGTCAGAAACAGATTAAAAGGCTTTTGTGTTCTGGGGCTGCTTATAGACGCTGGACAGTATTCCATTTTGCACAAAAGCGCCAATTTTTCCTTAAACAAATCTTTCCATAAACTGACACCTTTCTTTGACACACACAAACACGCACCCTTACCTGTTGATTGGCACCCATACCTGTTGATGTGCATGGATCCACACCTGACTGAAGAATGAAGGATCATGGCTGCTGCCAGGAAGAAAAACAGCAAGGGTCTATTGTGATGTCATCATCCATAGATGCTGAAGGGTTCCATTGTGACACGCTCAGTGTTCCATCTATTGAAATTTTCATGGAGGCTGCCATATTGATTTTCTGGAGGCAGCCATTTTGTTTTGCAGTTAAACAGAGCTGTCATTTCAATGGATAAGAAATGCTGGGAAGGGTTAGGATTTTAGCCACAGAAGTCAGCATGGATGTATTCTAGTTTCTGAGCACTATTATTTATAGCTACAATGAAATTCTGCGTTAGAACCTGCTTTTGTATTCCTGGAGCAGGTAGAGCAACTGCAGAGGTGCTAAGTACATTCCATAATAGCACAGAACTTTGATTGGACAACAGGCGCATTCTCATTCTGCCAGCTACAATAATCCATAAAAGGTATGGTATCTCATGATAGGTGGTGAGTTGCAGATGATAAACTGATCTGCACCTGCATTGCAGTGGCCAAAAAGCAAAAACCAGAAAAGGCATAGCTCCGTGGGTGGCCGCTTCTTTCCCCTAAGTTGCGACACAGGGTAAAGAGGGGTACTCTTGGAGTTTATATGGCCATACCGTTAGAAAAAAATAAAAAGGCTTTTGCGTTCTGGGCCTGCTAATAGACGCTGGTCAGTATTCCATTTTGCACAGAAGCGCCAATTTTTCATCAAACAAATCTTTCCATAAACTGACACCTTTGTTTGACACACACAAAAACGCACCCTTACCTGTTGATTGGCACCCATACCTGTTGATGTGCATGGATCCACACCTGACTGAAGAATGAAGGATCATGGCTGCTGCCAGGAAGAAAAACACCAAGGGTCCATTGTGATGTCATCATCCATGGATGCTGAAGGGTTCCATTGTGACACGCTTACTGTTCCATCTATTGAAATTTTCATGGAGGCTGCCATATTGATTTTCTGGAGGCTGCCATATTGATTTTCTGGAGGCAGCCATTTTGTTTTGCAGTTAAACAGAGCTGTCATTTCAATGGATAAGAAATGCGGGGAAGGGTTAGGATTGTAGCCACAGAAGTCAGCATGGATGTATTCTAGTCTCTAAACACTATTGTTTATAGCTACAATGAAATTCTGCATTAGAACCTGCTTTTGGATTCCTGGAGCAGGTAGAGCAATTACAGAGGTGCTAAGTAAATTCAATAATAGCACAGAACTTTGATTGGACAACAGGCGCATTCTCATTCTGCCAGCTACAATAAACCATAAAAGGTATGGTATCTCATGATAGGTGTTCAGTTGCAGACGATAAACTGATCTGCACCTGCATTGCAGTGGCCAAAAAGCAAAAAACAGAAAAGGCATATTCTCCGTCGGTGGCCGCTTCTTTCCCCAAAGTTGCGACAGAGAATAAAGAGGGGTACTCTTGGACTTTATATGGCCATACCGTCAGAAACAGATAAGAAGGCTTTTGTATTCTGGGCCTGCTAATAGACGCTGGACAGTATTCCATTTTGCACAAAAGCGCCAATTTTTCCTTAAACAAATCTTTCCATAAACTGACACCTTTCTTTGACACACACAAACACGCACCCTTACCTGTTGATTGGCACCCATACCTGTTGATGTGCATGGATCCACACCTGACTGAAGAATGAAGGATCATGGCTGCTGCCAGGAAGAAAAACAGCAAGGGTCTATTGTGATGTCATCATCCATGGATGCTGAAGGGTTCCATTGTGACACGCTTACTGTTCCATCTATTGAAATTTTCATGGAGGCTGCCATATTGATTTTCTGGAGGCAGCCATTTTGTTTTGCAGTTAAACAGAGCTGACATTTCAATGGATAAGAAATGCTGGGAAGGGTTAGGATTTTAGCCACAGAAGTCAGCATGGATGTATTCTAGTTTCTGAGCACTATTATTTATAGCTACAATGAAATTCTGCGTTAGAACCTGCTTTTGTATTCCTGGAGCAGGTAGAGCAATTGCAGAGGTGCTAAGTACATTCCATAATAGCACAGAACTTTGATTGGACAACAGGCGCATTTTCATTCTGCCAGCTACAATAATCCATAAAAGGTATGGTATCTCGGGGGGCGGAGCCAGCGCTTGAGCCGGATGGACGTGTGAGTAGCTGCTCTCCTGCCTGCATATCCCTCTTTGCACCACTATCTTAAGCTCACTGGATCCAAGATGGTCAAAATCGGAGGCCAGAAACCCACTGACCCACAGGGAAGCAATCGCTCCCAGAATCAAACCGGAGAGATGGAGAAATATGTAAAAAAAGCTGCAGCAGCGGCAATGAGCCGCGAATCCAAGATGGCGCCCGGCACACCACGCACAGGACATAAGATGTCTGCCGATGCCAGCGAAGACAAGGTAGGGGTCGATCCCAGAGAGGCAGAAGGTCTGCCTATATCCAGAGCTTACCTGAAGGAAGCTCTAACAGAAGCCCTGGGCCCCCTTAGTCTAGACATTGCCTCAATAAAAGAAGATGTGAGACATATAGGCCGGAGGGTGGAAGTGCTGGAGGAAACACAGGCCGCAGTCCTCCATCACCAAAAAGGAGTATCATCTAGCCTGTCACTAGCCCAAGCCCATATTAATGCCCTCTATACAGCTATGGAAGATCAAGAAAATAGATCTAGACGCAACAACCTGCGTTTTAGAGGGATTCCGGAATCCGTCACTAATGCGGACATTCCTGAAACAGTCATTCAGATATGCTTCAAACTCCTTGGTCCAGACTCAATTCATGAGGTCCTGCTTGAACGGGCCCATAGAGCCCTTAGACCTAAACCTCAAGCGAATGAACCCCCAAGAGATGTAATTTGCAAATTTCTTCACTTCCCTGTAAAAGAAGCCATACTGCTAAGTGCCAGAAATGCAAACTCTGTGGATTGGGAAGAAAATAATATCACCATCTTCCAAGATTTGGCGCAATCTACACTTAAAAAGCGCAAAGCTCTGAAACCTCTTACAGATTGGCTACGACAACACAGAATCATCTACAGATGGACATTTCCTTTTGGGATTTCCTTCTTACATGAAGGCAGACGCATCCATATTTCCTCTTTTACAGATTTGGATAAAGCATACGACCTCCTGCAGATATCTCCTCTACCTATTGAAAATTGGGACATGGTCCAGAGTCTGAGCTCCTTACCTGATCTTCCGACGGTGATCCCCTGGGAACCTCAACATACCCCAAAGCCACAGAGAAACAAAAGAAGGAACTCCTTTTCCACCCCCAAACGCCTGGCCTTGGGTGATATCTAACCTAACCTGCTTTTTATCTCCTCTAGGACCAGAGATTTAATTTGTACACTATACGGGACTTACTTATTGTATTTATCATTCTATTGCATACTGAGTGACGAAATCCCAATTACTGAGTGGAGAGCTTAGCCTGTATTTTCTTGCCTTCTTTACCCATGCTCTGCTCTTCACTTGGTAAAAGACGGGGATACAGTAGGGACTTCTCAACTGAGTCTTCCCATCTGTCTTAAGGCCAGGTTAGTCATAACGACAGTTAAGAATGCACCCTTTTTTAGGTAGCCCCCCGTATAGGCTGGTCTTTATATGCCTCTGTTATCACAGGCGTAACTTTCATTTATTTACATATAATGTCAAATCCTTTTCTCATTTCGCTGCCAACAGATGTGGATGAGGTTTCCCGTCATTGTCCTTCCCATACTGGCTTTAGGGTGGGTGGGACCATGATGGCTTTACTCACTATCATTCTGGCTCCAAAAATATTATTAATTTCACGCTGTTCTTGCTTTATTTTACTCCATCTTATTAACATTGCATGAACCATCTTTTCCCAGTATACATAACATTAATGAGGGAGATGCTTCTGGGTGACATACCCTTTCCCCCCTCTATATGCCGACTGAACAGTCAGGCGTAATTAATAAATTGTATTATGTTTGGATGATTTTTACTCATCTTTTGCTGTTATCTATTGTTTTACTTAATGTTCTTTGTTACCTATATCTTGACAGGTATTCAGACCCAACTTCAATACTCTTGCTAGCGTGCAAACGGAAAGCCTTACAGATCCAGACCACACATACTGGGACTCCCCCGGGTGATTGGGTGCCCTCTGGCTTCCCTCGTGGCCGCACTCTCTCCTCTACCTTGTTGCCGGTTGGTTATTTCTTTTTGGCAGCACCATTTAGATTTTTCCCTACTCTCTCCCTCCTTAAAAAATTATGGCAAACTTTAAGTTAGTCTCATACAATGTTAAGGGTTTGAGGTCTCCTTCTAAGAGATGTCAGATACTGTCTCTACTGCATAAAGAGAGGTGTTCTGTGGTCTTTTTACAGGAGACACACTTCAAACATGGGAAGTATCCTAATCTTTCTCACTCTAGGTTCCCCTCTTGGTATCACTGTGGGGCTGGGGGTGCGGCCTCGAGGGGAGTCAGCATTGGCTTTAATAGAGGGCTCCCTTTTCAATATAAATCACATGTACAAGACCTTGAAGGTCGTTATATAATCCTGATAGGCCAAATAGGTCAATCCATGTTTACATTCGCAAACATTTACGCCCCAAATGTGGATCAAATCAAATGGCTCACTCCAGTCTTTTCTCTGATAGAGAAACATAGAGAAGGCTTCTTGATTGTGGCAGGTGACTTCAATATCGCCTTGAGCCCTCCAATTGATACCTCCTCTAAAAAATCCACAATCTCTGGGAAATCTCTTAGTCTACTGCATACAAAGATACATAACTTGGGAGTTTTAGATATTTGGCGCTGCTTCAATCCTGATGAAATTGACTACTCCTTCTATTCCACAGCTAACAATTCATACAGCAGAATAGATTACATTCTGGTTCTAAAAGATAAACTGCGGTTCTGCTCTTCCCCAAAAATTGGCAATATCACCTTATCCGACCATGCCCCAGTCTTTTGTGAAATAAGTACCAACCAAAAAACCAATAGTCCCCCTAACTGGAGATTTAATGAATCTCTGTTAAATAACAATAAACATGTAGCCCTTATATCCTCTTACCTCGAGGAATATTTCTCAATCAATAACACCTCTGATATATCCCCCCAGGTTCTCTGGGACGCTCATAAGGCCTATATTAGAGGCAGACTGATTAGCCTATGCTCCTTTTTAAAGAGAGAATCGGAAAAAAAAATTAATGATCTGCTGTTAAAAATCCACCTGGCCGAAAAAAAGCACAAACATTCTATGACAGCCCAACAACTAGAGGAACTATCTTCCCTAAGAGCTCAATTAAAGAATTTCCTAAACGAACGATCAGCTAAATTTTTCTTATCTGCTCAACAAAAGATTTTTGCTCACGGAAATAAGGCCTCTAAATATGTTATGAGCAGAATTAAACAGAGAAGGAACTCCCGTTATGTCCAATCGCTTAGATCTCCACAAGGTTCCCTAATGTTTAAAGCTGAAGAGATTGCTGAGCAGTTTAAACTGTTTTACAGCTCTCTCTACAACCTGCCTGCCTCTGAACTCCCCAACCCTGCTTTAGGTAGAAATTCTAATATTAATTCCTTCCTAGACACTCTCAACCTCCCAACACTAACATTAATACAAAAAGAATCCTTAGCTAAACCATTCACTATTCCAGAACTAAAAGTGGCCATTAAATCCACCCCCAGATGAAAATGCCCTGGTCCAGACGGCCTACCTATATCTTACTTTTCATCCTTCAAAGATATATTGCTACCCCACTTACTCCCTATTTGTAACCTCGCAATGTCTAATGTCCCACTCTCCTCTGAAATGACCAACGCCACCATAATAATTATTCCTAAAGAAGGCAAAGACCACACACTATGCTCTAACTACCGCCCAATCTCCCTACTCAATGTTGACCTTAAACTTATAGCCAAGATGCTAGCCACTAGACTACAAGACTTTCTCCCTGCTCTAATTCACCCCGATCAAGTAGGCTTTGTGAGAGGAAGAGAGGGAAAAGATAATACCTCCAAAATACTAGATTCTTTGTATTATGCCTCAAAAAGAAAATCTCCCCTAGTACTGATTGGCACGGACGCCGAGAAAGCTTTTGATAGAGTGGACTGGTCATATATTAGACTAACTCTATCAAAATTTCAAATACCGGAACAATACATTAATGCTGTGTTTGCTATGTATACCCGCTCCTCGGCGTCCGTGTCAGTCAATGGAATTCTTTCCTCCCGTTTCTCTATTAGAAATGGGACGAGACAGGGATGCCCCTTATCTCCCTTATTATTCGTCCTGGTGATGGAATCCCTCCTGCAAGCCCTTAGACAAAATGAGGAAATTAGAGGATTGAAAGTAGGGACCCAGGAATTCAAGTTAGCTGCCTTTGCTGATGACTTGTTAATATCCACTACCAACCCTCATAAGTCTATGCCCAAGATTCTAATGACACTTAGCCTTTTTGGCTCTCTTTCAAACTTTAAGATTAATCCCTCAAAGTCCCAAGTACTACATATAGGCCTCTCTTCTACTACCCTTTCTTCTCTCCAAGCAAACTCCCCATTTAATTGGCAAACCCAGCAACTGACTTACTTAGGAGTAAGACTATCCCCCTACTTATCTGACCTCTTCCATCTAAATTATTTACCTCTCCTAGCTTCCATACAAACTCAGATAGATTCTCTAGACTCTCACTATTTCTCTTGGTTTGGCAGAAAAAATATCTTCATGTCTTTAATTATGCCAAAACTCACATACCTGATGCAAGTTCTTCCTATTGAAATTCCAAGATCTTTTTTTACCTCCTTAAATAAAACTATTCGTAAGTTCATCTGGCAAGGCAAAAGCTCTCGTATTTCCTTTGATACCCTAACCAAGCCTAGATCTAGGGGTGGTATTGGGCTCCCAGACCCTGAAACCTACATGGAAGCTATCCAACTCTCTAGAGCTCTGGACTTGATCAGAGAACCAATCCATAAATATTGGCTAAAATTAGAAAATGCTCTACTCCCTTCACCAGTTAGGGCCCTAATATTATCTCGTAGACCACTCTCACCACATAGCTTGACTTCCAACCCTCTTACTCGTAACACCTTAAAGGTTTGGAAAAAATTCTCCTCAAACCCTGAAAGCCTTACTCTCCCTTCCCCCCTTCTGCTTATAAGAGATATTATTAATCTGGCACCCAAAGAATTAAGAGAGAGCTGCCCAATTGCCATAAGAACTTCGGAGATCTTAGTCTCACAATTGCTTGACCAGGATGGTTGTGTTGTTGCTGATCCTGAAATCTGCAAGATACTTGGCGCACAGATCCACAGTCCCGCGTTATTACACTTTCTTAAGACAGAATCACTTCTCTGGGCGAAGAACACCCCCCAAACTAAAGTAACAAGCTGGTTTGAGGAAATGATTTGCAGTAAGACATACCCATCAAAAACCATTTCAAAAATATATAAACACCTAAAATCACCCCCTTCCCTTCCTAAGCCAGCCATTGTGGGCCTCTGGGAGAGAGATCTAAAACGGAATTTGTCACCCCAAGAGATCGCCAAGATCTTAATTTTCCCACACAAGATATCTAGATGCATACGTGTTCAGGAAAACAGCTACAAAATCCTTATGAGATGGTACAGGACCCCTGATAAAACATGCCTGTATAGTCCATCTTATTCTGATACTTGCTGGAGGTGCCATGTATCTAAAGGTACCTTTATACACATCTGGTGGTCTTGTGACCTAATCAACCCCTGGTGGCATGGGATTATCCAGCTGTGTAACCAGATTTGCCAATCCTCTCTTCCCTGTACATCTGAACTAGTGCTGTTGTCTCTGGGGATAAGTAGCATAGGTATATATAAATCTTCTCTCTTTGCATTTATGCTGGCGGCTGCCAGACTACTCTTACCAATGAATTGGCTGTCTTCCGATATCCCCTGTACCGATCATTGGATCAATAAAGTTGACCAGATATATAGACTAGAGGAAATCTCTCATTGGGAATCTCACTCTAGATCCTCCTTTCTAAAGATATGGTCACCCTGGAAAACCTATAGAAAATTTGATTGAGATGCTAATGAAAAGGGTTCCTACTCACCCGTGGGTTCATACTATGCAAAGACGTCCCTCCTACCCCATCTGCCATTCCGTTTTATCACAGAGGATTTAATTTGAGTCCCTTGATACTATGCCCACTCTGGAATACCCTAACTGTTCTACTCATGCTTTGGTCTGAATACTGCTGAACCTGTCTATGTTGGACTTTATTACCTGTTAGTCTGTTTAAACATTTGACAATTTTCTGGATACAAATATGATTTCCTTTACGTCATTTGTAATGTTTTACAAAAACTGGACCTAAAGCTTGTAATTTGTAATGCTTTTCAAAACTTGACCTAAAGCTTGTAACTTGCTATGAAAAATAGAAAATAATAAAAATTGTTAATTACAAAAAAAAAAAAAAAGGTATGGTATCTCATGATAGGTGGTGAGTTGCAGATGATAAACTGATCTGCACCTGCATTGCAGTGGCCAAAAAGCAAAAACCAGAAAAGGCATAGCTCCGTGGGTGGCCGCTTCTTTCCCCCAAGTTGCGACACAGGGTAAAGAGGGGTACTCTTGGAGTTTATATGGCCATACCGTTAGAAAAAAAATAAAAAGGCTTTTGCGTTCTGGGCCTGCTAATAGACGCTGGACAGTATTCAATTTTGCACAAAAGCGCCAATTTTTCCTTAAACAAATCTTTCCATAAACTGACACCTTTGTTTGACACACACAAACACGCACCCTTACCTGTTGATTGGCACCCATACCTGTTGATGTGCATGGATCCACACCTGACTGAAGAATGAAGGATCATGGCTGCTGCCAGAAAGAAAAACACCAAGGGTCCATTGAGATGTCATCATCCATGGATGCTGAAGGGTTCCATTGTGACACGCTTACTGTTCCATCTATTGAAATTTTCATGGAGGCTGCCATATTGATTTTCTGGAGGCAGCCATTTTGTTTTGCAGTTAAACAGAGCTGTCATTTCAATGGATAAGAAATGCGGAGAAGGGTTAGGATTGTAGCCACAGAAGTCAGCATGGATGTATTCTAGTCTCTAAACATTATTGTTTATAGCTACAATGAAATTCTGCATTAGAACCTGCTTTTGGATTCCTGGAGCAGGTAGAGCAATTGCAGAGGTGCTAAGTAAATTCAATAATAGCACAGAACTTTGATTGGACAACAGGCGCATTCTCATTCTGCCAGCTACAATAAACCATAAAAGGTATGGTATCTCATGATAGGTGTTGAGTTGCAGACGATAAACTGATCTGCACCTGCATTGCAGTGGCCAAAAAGCAAAAAACAGAAAAGGCATATTCTCCGTCGGTGGCCGCTTCTTTCCCCCAAGTTGCGACAGAGAATAAAGAGGGGTACTCTTGGAGTTTATATGGCCATACCGTCAGAAACAGATAAGAAGGCTTTTGTATTCTGGGCCTGCTAATAAACGCTGGACAGTATTCCATTTTGCACAAAAGCGCCAATTTTTCCTTAAACAAATCTTTCCATAAACTGACACCTTTGTTTGACACACACAAACACGCACCCTTACCTGTTGATTGGCACCCATACCTGTTGATGTGCATGGATCCACACCTGACTGAAGAATAAAGGATCATGGCTGCTGCCAGGAATAAAAACAGCAAGGGTCTATTGTGATGTCATCATCCATGGATGCTGAAGGGTTCCATTGTGACATGCTCAGTGTTCCATCTATTGAAATTTTTATGGAGGCTGCCATATTGATTTTCTGGAGGCAGCCATTTTGTTTTGCAGTTAAACAGAGCTGTCATTTCAATGGATAAGAAATGCTGGGAAGGGTTAGGATTGTAGCTACAGAAGTCAGCATGGATGTATTCTAGTCTCTGAGCACTATTGTTTATAGCTACAATGAAATTCTGCGTCAGAACCTTCTTTCGGATTCCTGGAGCAGGTAGAGCAATTGCAGAGGTGCTAAGTACATTCCATAATAGCACAGAACTTTGATTGGACAACAGGCGCATTCTCATTCTGCCAGCTAAAAAAATCCATAAAAGGTATGGTATCTCATGATAGGTGGTGAGTTGAAGACGATATAATGATCTGCACCTGCATTGCAGTGGCCAAAAAGCAAAAAAAAAGAAAAGGCATAGCTCCGGCGGTGGCCGCTTCTTTCCCCCAAGTTGCGACAGAGGGTAAAGAGGGGTACTCTTGGAGTTTATATGGCCATACCGTCAGAAACAGATTCGAAGGCTTTTGTGTTCTGGGCCTGCTTATAGACGCTGGACAGTATTCCATTTTGCACAAAAGCGCCAATTTTTCCTTAAACAAATCTTTCCATAAACTGACACCTTTCTTTGACACACACAAACACGCACCCTTACCTGTTGATTGGCACCCATACCTGTTGATGTGCATGGATCCACACCTGACTGAAGAATGAAGGATCATGGCTGCTGCCAGGAAGAAAAACAGCAAGGGTCTATTGTGATGTCATCATCCATAGATGCTGAAGGGTTCCATTGTGACATGCTCAGTGTTCCATCTATTGAAATTTTCATGGAGGCTGCCATATTGATTTTCTGGAGGCAGCCATTTTGTTTTGCAGTTAAACAGAGCTGTCATTTCAATGGATAAGAAATGCTGGGAAGGGTTAGGATTTTAGCGACAGAAGTCAGCATGGATGTATTCTAGTTTCTGAGCACTATTATTTATAGCTACAATGAAATTCTGCATTAGAACCTGCTTTTGTATTCCTGGAGCAGGTAGAGCAATTGCAGAGGTGCTAAGTACATTCCATAATAGCACAGAACTTTGATTGGACAACAGGCGCATTCTCATTCTGCCAGCTACAATAATCCATAAAAGGTATGGTATCTCATGATAGGTGGTGAGTTGCAGATGATAAACTGATCTGCACCTGCATTGCAGTGGCTAAAAAGCAAAAAACAGAAAAGGCATATTCTCCGTCGGTGGCCGCTTCTTTTCCCCAAGTTGCGACAGAGAATAAAGAGGGGTACTCTTGGAGTTTATATGGCCATACCGTCAGAAACAGATAAGAAGGCTTTTGTATTCTGGGCCTGCTAATAGACGCTGGACAGTATTCCATTTTGCACAAAAGCGCCAATTTTTCCTTAAACAAATCTTTCCATAAACTGACACCTTTCTTTGACACACACAAACACGCACCCTTACCTGTTGATTGGCACCCATACCTGTTGATGTGCATGGATCCACACCTGACTGAAGAATGAAGGATCATGGCTGCTGCCAGAAAGAAAAACAGCAAGGGTCCATTGTGATGTCATCATCCATGGATGCTGAAGGGTTCCATTGTGACACGCTTACTGTTCCATCTATTGAAATTTTCATGGAGGCTGCCATATTGATTTTCTGGAGGCAGCCATTTTGTTTTGCAGTTAAACAGAGCTGTTATTTCAATGGATAAGAAATGCTGGGAAGGGTTAGGATTGTAGCCACAGAAGTCAGCATGGATGTATTCTAGTCTCTGAGCACTATTGTTTATAGCTACAATGAAATTCTGCGTCAGAACCTTCTTTCGGATTCCTGGAGCAGGTAGAGCAATTGCAGAGGTGCTAAGTACATTCCATAATAGCACAGAACTTTGATTGGACAACAGGCGCATTCTCATTCTGCCAGCTAAAAAAATCCATAAAAGGTATGGTATCTCATGATATGTGGTGAGTTGAAGACGATAAAATGATCTGCACCTGCATTGCAGTGGCCAAAAAGCAAAAAACAGAAAAGGCATATTCTCCGTCGGTGGCCGCTTTTTTCCCCCAAGTTGCGACAGAGAATAAAGAGGGGTACTCTTGGAGTTTATATGGCCATACCGTTAGAAACAGATAAGAAGGCTTTTGTATTCTGGGCCTGCTAATAAACGCTGGACAGTATTCTATTTTGCACAAAAGCGCCAATTTTTCCTTAAACAAATCTTTCCATAAACTGACACCTTTGTTTGACACACACAAACACGCACCCTTACCTGTTGATTGGCACCCATACCTGTTGATGTGCATGGATCCACACCTGAATGAAGAATGAAGCATCATGGCTGCTGCCAGGAAGAAAAACAGAAAGGGTCAATTGCGATGTCATCATCCATGGATGCTGAAGGGTTCCATTGTGACACGCTCAGTGTTCCATCTATTGAAATTTTCATGGAGGCTGCCATATTGATTTTCTGGAGGCAGCCATTTTGTTTTGCAGTTAAACAGAGCTGTCATTTCAATGGATAAGAAATGCTGGGAAGGGTTAGGATTTTAGCCACAGAAGTCAGCATGGATGTATTCTAGTCTCTGAGCACTATTATTTATAGCTACAATGAAATTCTGTGTTAGAACCTGCTTTTGTATTCCTGGAGCAGGGAGAGCAATTGAAGAGGTGCTAAGTACATTCCATAATAGCACAGAACTTTGATTGGACAACAGGCGCATTCTCATTCTGCCAGCTACAAAAATCCATAAAAGGTATGGTATCTCATGATAGGTGGTGAGTTGCAGACGATAAGCTGATCTGCACCTGCATTGCAGTGGCCAAAAAGCAAAAAACTGAAAAGGCATAGCTCTATCGGTGGCCGCTTCTTTCCCCCAAGTTGCGACAGAGGGTAAAGAGGGGTACTCTTGGAGTTTATATGGCCATACCGTCAAAAACAGATAAGAAGGCTTTTGTGTTCTGGGCCTGCTAATAGACGCTGTACAGTATTCCATTTTGCACAGAAGCGCCAATTTTTCCTCAAACACACCTTTCCATAAACTGACACCTTTGTTTGACACACACAAACACGCACCCTTATGTGTTGATTGGCACCCATACCTGTTGATGTGCATGGATCCACACCTGACTGAAGAATGAAGGATCATGGCTGCTGCCAGGAAGAAAAACAGCAAGGGTCTTATGTGATGTCATCATCCTTGGATGCTGAAGGGTTCCATTGTGACACGCTTACAGTTCCATCTATTGAAATTTTCATGGAGGCTGCCATATTGATTTTCTGGAGGCAATCATTTTGTTTTGCAGTTAAACAGAGCTGTCATTTCAATGGATAAGAAATGCTGGGAAGGGTTAGGATTGTAGCCACAGAAGTCAGCATGGATGTATTCTAGTTTCTGAGCACTATTATTTATAGCTACAATGAAATTCTGCGTTATAACCTGCTTTTGTATTCCTGGAGCAGGTAGAGCAATTGTAGAGGTGCTAAGTACATTCCATAATAGCACAGAACTTTGATTGGACAACAGGCACATTCTCATTCTGCCAGCTACAATAATCCATAAAAGGTATGGTATCTCATGATAGGTGGTGAGTTGCAGATGATAAACTGATCTGCACCTGCATTGCAGTGGCCAAAAAGCAAAAAACAGAAAAGGCATAGCTCCGTCGGTGGCCGCTTCTTTCCCCCAAGTTGCAACAGAGGGTAAAGAGGGGTACTCTTGGAGTTTATATGGCCATACCGTTAGAAAAAAATAAAATGGCTTTTGCGTTCTGGGCCTGCTAATAGACACTGGACAGTATTCCATTTTGCACAGAAGCGCCAATTTTTCATCAAACAAATCTTTCCATAAACTGACACCTATGTTTTACACACACAAAAACGCACCCTTACCTGTTGATTGGCACCCATACCTGTTGATGTGCATGGATCCACACCTGACTGAAGAATAAAGGATCATGGCTGCTGCCAGGAAGAAAAACAGCAAGGGTCCATTGTGATGTCATCATCCATGGATGCTGAAGGGTTCCATTGTGACACGCTCAGTGTTCCATCTATTGAAATTTTCATGGAGGCTGCCATATTGATTTTCTGGAGGCAGCCATTTTGTTTTGCAGTAAAACAGAGCTGTCATTTCAATGGATAAGAAATGCTGGGAAGGGTTAGGATTGTAGCCACAGAATTCAGCATGGATGTATTCTAGTCTCTGAGCACTATTGTTTATAGCTACAATGGAATTCTGCGTCAGAACCTGATTTTGGATTACTGGAGCAGGTAGAGCAATTGCAGAGGTGCTAAGTACATTCCAAAATAGCACAGAACTTTGATTGGACAACAGGCGCATTCTCATTCTGCCAGCTAAAAAAATCCATAAAAGGTATGGTATCTCATGAGAGGTGGTGAGTTGCAGACGATAAACTGATCTGCACCTGCATTGCAGTGGCCAAAAAGCAAAAAACAGAAAAAGCATATTCTCCGTCGGTGGCCGCTTCTTTCCCCCAAGTTGCGACAGAGGGTAAAGAGGGGTACTCTTGGAGTTTATATGGCCATACCGTCAGAAACAGATAAGAAGGCTTTTGTGTTCTGGGCCTGTTAATAGACGCTGGACAGTATTCCATTTTGCACAAAAGCGCCAATTTTTCCTTAAACAAATCTTTCCATAAACTGACACCTTTGTTTGACACACACAAACACGCACCCTTACCTGTTGATTGGCACCCATACCTGTTGATGTGCATGGATCCACACCTGACTGAAGAATGAAGGATCATGGCTGCTGCCAGGAAGAAAAACAGCAAGGGTCTATTATGATGTCATCATCCATGGATGCTGAAGGGTTCCATTGTGACACGCTCACTGTTCCATCTATTGAAATTTTCATGGAGGCTGCCATATTGATTTTCTGGAGGCAGCCATTTTGTTTTGCAGTTAAAAAGAGCTGTCATTTCAATGGATAAGAAATGCTGGGAAGGGTTAGAAATGTAGCCACAGAAGTCAGCATGGATGTATTCTAGTTTCTGAGCACTATTATTTAGAGCTACAATGAAATTCTGCTTTAGAACCTGCTTTTGTATTCATGGAGCAGGTAGAGCAATTGCAGAGGTGCTAAGTACATTCCATAATAGCACAGAACTTTGATTGGAAAACAGGCGCATTCTCATTCTGCCAGCTACAATAATCCATAAAAGGTATGGTATCTCATGATAGGTGGTGAGTTGCAGACGATAAACTGATCTGCACCTGCATTGCAGTGGCCAAAAAGCAAAAACCAGAAAAGGCATAGCTCCGTGGTTGGCCGCTTCTTTCCCCCAAGTTGCGACAGAGGGTAAAGAGGGGTACTCTTGGAGTTTATATGGCCATACCGTTAGAAATAAATAAAAAGGCTTTTGCGTTCTGGGCCTGCTAATAGACGCTGGTCAGTATTCCATTTTGCATAGAAGCGCCAATTTTTCATCAAACAAATCTTTCCATAAACTGACACCTTTGTTTGACAGACACGAAAATGCACCCTTACCTGTTGATTGGCACCCATACCTGTTGATGTGCATGGATCCACACCTGACTGAAGAATGAAGGATCATGGCTGCTGCCAGGAAGAAAAACAGCAAGGGTCCATTGTGATGTCATCATCCATGGATGCTGAAGGGTTCCATTGTGACACGCTTACTGTTCCATCTATTAAAATTTTCATGGAGGCTGCCATATTGATTTTCTGGAGGCAGCCATTTTGTTTTGCAGCTAAACAGAGCTGTCATTTCAATGGATAAGAAATGCTGGGAAGGGTTAGGATTGTAGCCACAGAAGTCAGCATGGATGTATTCTAGTCTCTGAGCACTATTGTTTATAGCTACAATGAAATTCTGCGTCAGAACCTGATTTTGGATTCCTGCAGCAGGTAGAGCAATTGCAGAGGTGCTAAGTAAATTCAATGATTGCACAGAACTTTGATTGGACAACAGGCGCATTCTCATTCTGCCAGCTACAATAAACCATAAAAGGCATGGTATCTCATGATAGGTGTTGAGTTGCAGACGATATACTGATCTGCACCTGCATTGCAGTGGCCAAAAAGCAAAAAACAGAAAAGGCATATTTTCCGTCGATGGCCGCTTCTTTCCCCCAAGTTGCGACAGAGGGTAAAGAGGGGTACTCTTGGAGTTTATATGGCCATACCGTCAGAAACAGATAAGAAGGCTTTTGTATTCTGGGCCTGCTAATAGACGCTGGACAGTATTCCATTTTGCACAAAAGCGCCAATTTTTCTTTAAACAAATCTTTCTATAAACTGACACCTTTGTTTGACACACACAAACACGTACCCATACCTGTTGATTGGCACCCATACCTGTTGATGTGCATGGATCCACACCTGTCTGAAGAATGAAGGATCATGGCTGCTGCCAGGAAGAAAAACAGCAAGGGTCCATTGTGATGTTATCATCCATGGATGCTGAAGGGTTCCATTGTGACACGCTTACTGTTCCATCTATTGAAATTTTCATGGAGGCTGCCATATTGATTTTCTGGAGGCAGCCATTTTGTTTTGCAGTTAACCACCTCCGGACCGCCTAATGCAGATTCGCGTTCCGGAGGTGGCAGCGCTGCGCACAGTCACGCATATACGCGTCATCTCGCGAGACGCGAGATTTCGCTCCAAGCCGCCCGCGCATGCGCATCGCGGGCCGGCAAAAGTTAAAGAACAAGTTCGTCACCAGCCTGCCAGCAACGATCATTGGCTGGCAGGCTGGCGATTTTTAAAAAATCCAATCACAAGCCATATAACAGATCATATTAGTAAATATGATCTGTTATATGGCTTCTCTGCTCCTGTGCTGGTCCTTTTCGTCGGTTGGATCCAGCACAGGAGCAGACTGAACTGTGAGTAGCACCAACACTACACCTTAGCCCCAGATCACCCACCTGCACCCCAATTAACCCTTTGATCACCCCTTTGATCGCCCCTGTCAATCACCAGTGAAAGGAAAAAAAGTGATCAGTGTAAACTGTCACTTTTTTTTTTTCACTAGTATTGGCTGTTAGGTTTTAGGGATAGTTTAGGCCCCTTGGTTAGGTAGTTAGCGTCAGTTAGCGCCCACCCCACCGCACCGCAGTCACTTTTATTCGCTGAATAGCGTATCGCTAATCAGCATTTGTACTTTTATAGTATCTGTAAGTGATCAAAACTGATCACGGTCAGATCTATAATAGTATTAGTGTCACTTTAGTTCGCCCTCCACCCAAAACGCAGTGTTTGCCCGATCAGGCCTGATCGGTCGCCCACACGTGCGTTCACCCACGCCCGCCCCACCGCAGTGACAAAAAATATATATTTTTTGATCACTGCACATTCATTTTACACGCACTGCGGCGATAAAAAAATCAGTTTTGATATTTTTTATCAACCGCAGCGGCCTCCGGTACTTCGCTAGCCTCCCCTTTGTAAGACAGGTTTGCTTTTTTTCTTGGGTAGTCTCAGGGAATACCCCTAAATTTAGTAGTCCAAAATGTCAAACAGGGGGTATTCTTCTGAAGAGGCCTACAGGATTCTGACCCAGTCGGATGAGGAGTGGGAACCCTCATCTGATGAATCTAGCGGGTCAGAATATGAACCTGTGGAAAGCAGTGGCTCTCTGACCCAAAGTTCGGACGAGGAGGTGGAGGTCCCTGGCAGCACCAGGCGTACCCGGCCCCATGTCGCTAGACCACAGGTTATGCAGGATCCGCTTCAAGAGCAGCAGAGTGGGGCTGTCGCTGCCGGATCACGTGGTGAGGCATACACCAGCAGCGCAGCCCTCCCTGGACCTAGTACCAGCACTGCCGTACAACATGGTGACGTGGCGAGCACCAGAAGGGCAGTTGAAGCTGGTACGGTGGCACGTGCACTAGTTACCCCGTCGCAGCCACCGCAAAGACAGGCCCGTAGAGCCCCTAGAATCCCTGAGGTGCTGGCAAACCCTGATTGGCAGTCACCAACTTCAGCCGCACCTGTAGTTCCCCCTTTCACCGCCCAGTCTGGAGTTCGGGTTGAGACGGCTCAAATCGGTTCGGCCCTGGGATTTTTTGAGCTGTTCTTGACTGCGGAGCTCTTGGACTTAGTCGTGGCAGAGACCAACCAGTATGCCACACAATTTATATCCGCCAACCCGGGAAGCTTTTATGCCCAGCCTTTCCGGTAGAAACCAGTCCAAGTTTCCGAAATTAAAATTTTTTTGGGCCTTCTCCTCAACATGGGCCTGACAAAAAAGCATGAATTGCGGTCATATTGGTCAACGCACCCGATTCATCACATGCCCATGTTCTCTGCTGCTATGTCCAGGGCACGATTTGAGGCCATCCTCCGTTTCCTGCATTTTAGCGACAACACCACCTCCCGTCCCAGAGGCCACCCAGCTTTTGACCGGCTCCACAAAATTCGGCCCCTCATAGACCATTTCAACCAGAAATTTGCAGATTTGTATACCCCCGAGCAAAACATCTGCGTAGACGAGTCCCTAATACATTTTACCGTGCGCCTTGGCTTCAAACAGTACATCCCAAGCAAGCGTGCCCGGTATGGGGTCAAATTGTATAAGCTCTGTGAAAGGGCCACAGGCTATACCCACAAATTTCGTGTCTATGAGGGAAAAGATCAGACCCTGGAGCCGGTCGGTTGCCCTGACTACCTGGGGAGCAGTGGGAAGACAGTCTGGGACTTGGTGTCACCCTTATTCGGCAAGGGGTACCATCTTTATGTGGACAATTTTTACACAAGTGTGGCCCTCTTTAGGCATTTGTTTCTAGAACGGATTTGCGCCTGTGGCACCGCGCGAACTAGTCGCGTGGGCTTCCCCCAACGGCTTGTAACCACCCGTCTTGCAAGGGGGGAGAGGGCTGCCTTGTGTAACGAAGAACTGCTCGCGGTGAAATGGAGAGACAAGCGTGACGTTTACATGCTCTCCTCCATTCACGCAGACACGACAATCCAAATTGAGCGAGCAACCCGTGTCATTGAAAAGCCCCTCTGTGTCCACGACTATAATGCGCTCATGGGAGGGGTGGACTTCAATGACCAGATGTTGTCTCCGTATTTAGTTTCCCGCAGAACCAGACGCTGGTATAAGAAGGTGTCTGTATATTTAATTCAATTGGCGCTGTACAATAGTTTTGTTCTCTACAGTAAGGCTGGGAGAACACGATCTTTCCTCAAATTCCAGGAAGAGATCATCGAGAACCTCCTTTACCCAGGAGGTTCCGTGGCCCCATCCCCCAGTGTAGTTAGCCGTCTACACGAGCGACATTTCCCCAGTGTCGTTCCTGGTACCTCAACCCAACCGTCACCCCGAAAAAGATGTCGTGTCTGTAGCAGGAGTGGAATAAGGCGTGACACCCGCTATTTCTGTCCTGACTGTGCTGACCACCCTGCCCTATGCTATGGAGAGTGTTTCCGGAAGTACCACACACAGGTACACCTAGCATAGGGATTGCATCTCACAGGACAGGCACACAGGGCTATTAGGGCCCTTTTACTCTCAGCTGCTGCAAACCTCTCCTTTCACCTGGGATAAAGTGCATAACGTACTTCGCCACATCTTTGGGCGATTTGCGCTTTGCACATTGTCCCATGGGGAAGGAGAGGTTTGTTCTATAAAGGTAAAAAAAACTAAACAAAAAAAAAATTACCGGTAAGTAAAAAAGTTAAAAAAGTTTAAAAAAGTTAATATGTTCTGTTCTAAAGTTAATAAAGTTATTGCTTTGCGGCCTGGTTTTTTCTTTTTTGTTTTGTTTTTTTTTACCTTCCAGGTGGACCAACCGATCGACCAGCTGCAGCACTGATGTGCATTCGGACAGAAGCATTGTGCTGCTGTCAGATTACACGCAAGTCGGTGTATGCGGCGCTGCAAGACGAGATTTCTCCTCTGCAGTAAAAGATATGTTTGCCGAGGCATATGAGCTGAGGAGGTGGCGGTGTTCATATACTTTGGCAAACACTTTGTATATATAAAAAAAAAAAACCCGGCAATGATTTATTCATCCACATCGATTGATGTGAATGGAGAAATCTGGTTTGCCAGGGCATACGAGCTGAAGTGGGTATGGATGTTGGGCGGAGCTCCTATGTCCTGGCAGACGCCTTTCCCCTCCTTTTTCTTTTTTTGGCAGAGATTTTTTCATCCACATTGATCGATGCGAATGAAGAAATCTGTGCCGTTCATTTTTTTCTTTCAGCCCAGAGGCTGAACGGAAAAAAAAAATCTCATTACCCGTATGCTCAATATAAGGAGAATAGCAGAAACTCCTAATGCTGGGCATACATGTAATGATTGCGGAGACCCTCAAATGCCAGGGCAGTACAAACACCCCACAAATAACACCATTTTGGAAAGAAGACACTCCAAGGTATTCGCTGAGGGGCATATTGAGTCCATGAAAGATTGAAATTTTTGTCCCAAGTTAGCGGAAAGGGAGACTTTGTGAGAACAAAATCCAAAAAATCAATTTCCGCTAACTTGTGCCAAAATTTTTTTTTTTCAATGAACTCGCCATGCCCCTCATTGAATACCTTGGGGTGTCTTCTTTCCAAAATGGGGTCACATGTGGGGTATTTATACTGCCCTGGCATTTTAGGGGCCCCAAAGCGTGAGAAGAAGTCTGGTATCCAAATGTCTAAAAATGCCCTCCTAAAAGGAATTTGGGCCCCTTTGCCCACCTAGGCTGCAAAAAAGTGTCACACATGTGGTATCTCCGTATTCAGCAGAAGTTGGGGAATATGTTTTGGGGTGTCATTTTACATATACCCATGCTGGGTGAGATAAATATCTTGATCAAATGCCAACTTTGTATAAAAAAAATGGGAAAAGTTGTCTTTTGCCAAGATATTTCTCTCACCCAGCATGGGTATATGTAAAATGACACCCCAAAACACATTCCTTACCTTCTCCTGAGTACGGAGATACCAGATGTGTGACACTTTTTTGCAGCCTAGCTGGGCAAAGGGGCCCACATTCCAAAGAGCACCTTTCAGATTTCACAGGTCATTTACCTACTTACCAGACATTAGGGCCCCTGGAAAATGCCAGGGCAGTATAACTGCCCCACAAGTGACCCCATTTTGGAAAGAAGACACCCCAAGGTATTCCGTGAGGGGCATGGCAAGTTCCTAGAATTTTTTATTTTTTGTCACAAGTTAGTGGAAAATGATGATTTTTTTTTTTTTTTTTTTCATACAAAGTCTCCTATTCCACTAACTTGTGACAAAAAAAAAAAATTTCCATGAACTCACTATGCCCATCAGCGAATACCTTGGGGTCTCTTCTTTCCAAAATGGGGTCACTTGTGGGGTAGTTATACTGCCCTGGCATTCTAGGGGCCCAAATGTGTGGTAAGGAGTTTGAAATCAAATTCTGTAAAAAATGACGAGTGAAATCCGAAAGGTGCTCTTTGGAATATGGGCCCCTTTGCCCACCTAGGCTGCAAAAAAGTGTCACACATCTGGTATCTCCGTACTCAGGAGAAGGTGGGGAATGTGTTTTGGGGTGTCATTTTACATATACCCATGCTGGGTGAGAGAAATATCTTGGCAAAAGACAACTTTTCCCATTTTTTTATACAAAGTTGTCATTTGACCAAGATATTTATCTCACCCAGCATGGGTATATGTAAAAAGACACCCCAAAACACATTCCTCAACTTCTCCTGAGTACGGGGATACCAGATGTGTGACACTTTTTTGCAGCCTAGGTGGGCAAAGGGGCCCATATTCCAAAGAGCACCTTTCGGATTTCACTCGTCATTTTTTACAGAATTTGATTTCAAACTCCTTACCACACATTTGGGCCCCTAGAATGCCAGGGCAGTATAACTACCCCACAAGTGACCCCATTTTGGAAAGAAGAGACCCCAAGGTATTCGCTGATGGGCATAGTGAGTTCATGGAAGTTTTTATTTTTTGTCACAAGTTAGTGGAATATGAGACTTTGTATGAAAAAAAAAAAAAATCATCATTTTCCACTAACTTGTGACAAAAAATAAAAAATTCTA